>NC_091159.1:13015636-13043136 GCF_040958095.1 Procambarus clarkii | reverse complement strand
GTCACAAGTGGAGTCCCACAGGGGTCAGTCCTTGGACCTATACTGTTTCTGGTATATGTAAATGATCTCCCAGAGGGTATAGATTCGTTCCTCTCAATGTTTGCCGACGATGCAAAAATTATGAGGAGGATTGAAACAGAGGATGATAGTAGGAGGCTACAAGATGACCTGGATAGACGCATTGAAGTTCAACCCGAGGAAATGCAAAGTAATGAAACTAGGCAGTGGAAACAGGAGGCCAGGCACAGGATACAGAATAGGAGGTGAAGTACTTAATGAAACAGAGAGAAAGATCTAGGAGTTGATATCACACCAAACCTGTCTCCTGAAGCCCACATAAAGAGAATAACGTCTGCGGCATAGGCGAGGCTGGCTAACATCAGAACGGCGTTCAGGAACCTGTGTAAGGAATCATTCAGAATCTTGTACACCACATATGTAAGACCAATCCTGGAGTATGCGGCCCCAGCATGGAGCCCGTACCTTGTCAAGCACAAGACGAAGCTGGAAAAAGTCCAAAGGTATGCTACTAGACTAGTCCCAGAACTAAGAGGCATGAGTTATGAGGAAAGGCTGCGGGAAATGCGCCTTACGACACTGGAAGACAGAAGAGTAAGGGGGGACATGATCACAACCTACAAAATCCTCAGGGGAATCGACCGGGTAAACAAGGATGAACTATTCAACACTGGTGGGACGCGAACAAGGGGACACAGGTGGAAGCTGAGTACCCAAATGAGCCACAGAGACGTTAGAAAAAACTTTTTCAGTGTCAGAGTAGTTAGTAAATGGAATGCATTAGGAAGTGATGTGGTGGAGGCTGACTCCATACACAGTTTCAAATGTAGATATGATAGAGCCCAATAGGCTCAGGAATCTGTACACCAGTTGATTGACGGTTGAGAGGCGGGACCAAAGAGCCAGAGCTCAACCCCCGCAAGCACAATTAGGTGAGTACACACACACACAATCTTTGCGTGGTGGGTGAGTGAACAGCACTCAAGACTCAAGGACCTACGAACCGGGGTTCGATCACTAAGCACCGCAAATGAAAAAACAAATGGGCAGTTTCCTTCACCTGATGCTCCTGTTACCAAGCAGTAAATAGGTACCTGGGAGTTAGACAGTTGCTACGGGCTGCTTCCTGTGTGTGTGTGTGTGTGTGTGTGTGTGTGTGTGTGTGTGTGTGTGTGTGTGTGTGTGTGTGTGTGTGTGTGTGTGTGTGTGAAAAAATAGTAGTAACTGTTGATTGACAGTTGAAAGGCGGGCCGAAAGAGCAGAGCTCAACCCCCACAACTAGGTGAGTACAAGTAGGTGAATACACACACAGAGCCAGCCAAAGAGCCCACGACTCCTGAGCCTCCGACCAGCAGACATACGACACACCGTTGGAGCTGGCTGTAGTGGCTGCGCGTTACCGGCACTAACAGCCTAATAGACCAGGCCTGGCTGCGGAAGTAAACACTGGAAATCACCCGCAGGTAAACATATAAACAAAAAAGTCACTCTAGAGAAAGGCAGCTGTCATCGTTATCACTCCTGTGTCTCTTATGTCTTAATAAACGTCTTTGATCCCACCTCCTTGCCGCCATTTTGACTGTGATAACATGTTATATCGGATGTGACACTCCCCCCCCCCTCTCTCCATGCCTTCCCTACCTCTCCTCCCCATTTCCTTCCTTACCTCCCCCCACCCTTCCTTCCTTAACTCCGTCATAACCATCCACACCCCCACACCCCTGTAATCGTCTCAAGCCCTTCCTCCCCCCACCAAACTATCCCTGCCACCACCTTCCCCGGCCTCCCCCGCCTCGCTAACACACCCCTGCCCCCCCCCCCATCAGGTATGAAGTCATTCTTGCTCGTCAAATTACAGGTGTGGGCGTGGCGTCCGTCAATCTCCGAGTCATTACCATTACCAGGGTAAGACGTCACCGGGAATGCTTTTGTTGCAGTGAAAAGGTAAGTGTGTTAGCGACATTTGCAAAAACCACCATTAGCGACCATTAAAAAACACAAAAAAAGGGTGAACCCCAAAAAAATCGACAAACAAGTCTCCCCCCATGAAATGTTAAAAAGCTCAGATATATTATCGTTAAAAATATCATAAACGGAAACAAGAAATCTGCGGGGAACGCGAACCAGAGATAATGGCGCGGCGGCTGTTTTAGTCTCATCAGTTCCCCATTTTCTTTGACACTTGGAGGTAGCCAATATGGCGTCAAAGGAAACAATGCACAATAACACATCGACGGTGCAGGTGGCATTTTTGGGGTCGGTTAGGGCCAGAAGTCGCCGACCTTTGAGGCCCTTACCGACTTTTAGGGTGGGTCCGGCAAGGTCTTATTGATCTGGAAGGTTCTTGCTATTGGGGATGGCTTCAGGATGCACTGAGCCCGAACTGCTACAGCGGGTGCTCAACAACACTGACCTTACCAGTGGCGCCAGTTACTTACCAGTGGGATACCACGGCGCTCACTACGGAAGCAGCAGATGTATGAACCACGAGGCTCCCAACAACTTGCTGGATCCCTGTCCCACGAGCAAATAAGAGCATGACTAGAATCAAATGAAATAATATCGTACGAGATTGAGAGACATAGTAGCACAACAGACTCACAATAAGTACTCTATGTACACTTGCATTTCATATATTTGGGTTGGCCAACTAGTGTTCAGCCACGGTCTTGTAACTGCACTCTCTTAGACGTCACTATAAAGGTAAGGGCTTTCAGTGCCTCCTTGATAACTATTAGGGTATTATCGTCAGATGCATACCTGCCTGATGGGGTTCTGGGTGTTGTTCTTCCGAACTTGGTCTAACAGGCTGTTGTTTGGAGCGGCCCGCAGGCCCGCATATCCACCACAGACCGGTTGGTCCGGCACTTCTTGAAGAAAACTATCTAGTTTTCTCTTGAAGATGTCCACAGATGTTCCAACAATATTTCTTATACTCGCTGGGAGGATGTTGAACAACCGTGGACCTCTGATGTTTATACAGTGTTCTCTGATTGTGCCTATGGAACCCCTGCTCTTCACTGGTTCTATTCTACATTTTCTTTCATATCGTTCACTCCAGTACGTTGTTAACTTTACTGTGTAGATTTGGTGCCTGGTCCTCCAGTATTTTGTACGTGTATATTATTTGAAATCTCTCTCGTCTCCTTTCTAGCGAGTACATTTGGAGAGCTTTGAGATGATCACAATAATTTAGGTGCTTTATGGGGTCAATGTCTTCAGCCGAGGTAATTTTCATACTGATTTCTGTGTAATCTGCAAAGGATGATAGGAAGCTGTGACTTGCATTGTCTATATCTGATATGAGAATAAGGGAAAAGCAGTGGTGCAAGGACTGTACACTGAGGTACAGAGCTTTTATCTGAGCTTGGACTAGATTTTATTTGATTGACTGTTACTCTTTGTGTTCTGTTTGACAGGAAATTGAGTATCCACCGTCCTACTTTACCGGTTATTCCCATTGATATCATTTTGTGTACTATCACGTCGAATGCCTTTGCAAAGTCTGTGTGTACAACATCTGCATTTTACTTGCTTTTCTTTTAAATCACTTCTGTGATTTTGTCATAGTGGTTGAGTAAGTAACTGTGACAGACAGGATCTTCCTACTCTAAATCCATGTTGTCCTGGGTTGAGTAATTCACTATTTTCCATAAAACTAGAAATTTGATTCCTAATCACTCTTTCAAAAACTTTTATTATGTGTGATGTCAGTGCAACTGGTCTATAATTTTTGGTCAAAGTTTTACCACCTCCCTTGTGCAGAGGAGCTAGTCTCTGGGAGCTTTTCTACTTCCCTAATTTGTCGAGGCATAATTTTGTTCACCAACGTGGCTGATCCAAGATCAAGGTAGGGAGGAAGAGTGACAGACGACGCTGTAGAGGTCCTTTAAGACTCCACCTGGACTGGCCCACAGGTTCCTTCAGGCCACGGGTGTCAAGGTCTGAACATTTACACCCATTCGTCATGGAAGGCAAGGAACTCGACCCATTATATCTGCTGCTGAATTGCTCTACAACTGGCGAACACACTCACTTTACCTTAAGATTACTTTGAGCTGGCTCCAAGGATCAATGTCCCAGCGGCCAGGTCTCTGACATGGCCACCTTGTTAGTGGTATAATCAAGCAGGCTGTTAGACGCCGCTGCTCGTGGTTCGAAATATGAATTATCGCCCGGTTGATCAGGTATCCTTTTGATCACAGAGACGTCGGCTAATTGTCTCTCTCTTGTATTGCGAGCATATAAAAGTCTTAGGATCCTGATGTTAATGGGATTGTCTCTCAGCATACCTATTGCATCTCTGCTTTTCAACGGCGCTGTTTTGTACTTCCTGTCTTGCCTTCTGGTCTACCTGGATCTGGATGAGGTTTTGGGAGTTCTTCTACTCTCCAAGTCAAGCCCTGGGCCAGGCTCGATTTGTGATAACTTGGTCCAACAGGCTGTTGCTTGGGGCTACCCTAAGCCCCACATATCCACTTCAGCCCGGTTGGCTGAACCGGCTGAACCCGGTTTTCTTGCAGAAAACTGTCCAGGTATTTCTTGAAGATTTCCACTTTTGTTACGGCAAAATGTTTTGTACTTGCTGGGAGGATACTAAAGACCCGTGGAGCTCTAAATGTTCATACAGTGCTCTCTTTGCCTATGGCACCTTTACTCTTCACTGAATCCATTCTGCAGTTCCCTTCTCATCATTCACTCCTGTATGTTATTTCACTGTGCAAATTTGGGACCTGGCCTTCCAGTATTTTCCATGTATATATTATTTGACACCTCTCTTCTTACTATAGGATATACATTTTTAGAGCTTTGAAACGACTCCAATAGTTCAGGTGCTTTATCGGTCTATTCATTCCGTATATGTTCTCTTTATTTCCCCTCTATTTCAGCAATCTCTCCTGCTCTGAATGGAGAAGTGAGTATCGAGCAGTACTCAAGGCGGAGCAGCACAAGTGATCTGAATAATATTGGCATTGAGGTGGGATCCAAGGATTTGGAGGTTCTCGTAATCCATCCTATTATTCTTCCTTGCTGACGCTATATTTTCTTAGTTATGCTCCCTAAACATTACGTCCTCAGACATCATTATTCCCAGATCCTTTACATGTTGTTTTCCTACTATGGGCAGATTTGATTCTGTCCTGTAACCTGTATCTTGTTCTTCGTTTTTAATATGTTTTACCGCAAGTTTTTACCATAGGAAAAAAATTTGTTTTTAAGGTCTTCGTTTTTACCATACCTGGAGATGCCATACCTAGGTACCTGGGATTTATCATTGTTAAACATCATGTTATTTTCGGTTGCCCAATCGAAGGTTTTATTAATATCGGGTTGCCCTTATATAAAAGCAATTTTCATGCTGATTTTTGTCATCTGTTGAGGATGACACGAAGCTGTGATTTGTATTTGTTTTCTCTTTTTGATACAAGAAAAAGCAGCGGTGCAAGGACTGTGCCCTGAGGTACAGAGTTTTTCACTGAGCTTTGACTTGATTTTAATTGACTGTTACTCTATGCATTCCGCTTGGCATTAAATTAAATTGGTATCGAATTACTTAGCCTGTTATTCCCATTGATCTTATTTTATGGGCTATCATTTCATGATCACATCTGTATTTTCTCATTCTTTTAAGGGACCAAGACTTCTCAACAATCTCCCTCTACACACAAGGGAAATAACTAGCCGGCCTCTCACGGTGCTAGAAGATATATTTATGAACACCTCGAAAGGACACATGATCAACCGAACTGATTTATTCGTCAGACTACGTTCAGCGACGTGTAATAGCCTGGTTGACCAGACCAGTACTCAGGAAACGTGGTGAGGGACCGGATCAAGGGGACACTAATTCCCGGAACTATGTATAGTTGAGCTTTGGTAAAGGTGTAGTGAAGAACTTATCAATCCACCACTCACAACCACCCCCCCCCTCAACAACCTCCGCCACTACCCCCACCACCACCGTCCACAACAACCATCCTCCACCACCACAATCACCATCACCCTCTACCACCATCACCAACCACCACCACCATCCTACCCAGATGGCAATAAAGATTTAAACCTGACGCCGAGCGGCGCAATTTACCCCAATTTAGCATAAGAACTTGGAATCCCTCATCTCTTGCGGTCCGGGCCCTCAGCCACAAGATTAGTACAGCTCCTGGAATGGTGGTGATAGTGGCGGTGATAGTGTTGGTGGTGGTGGGCGGTAGTGAGTGCGGCGATGCTGCTTTACCTGCACCTAGTTTGGAGGAGCTACTGATGGTGATGGCTGGGGTGATTGTGATGGGGGCGGGTGGGGGCAGCCACCATGCACCACCGCGAGGTGACCTGGTAGATGGTGATGGTGACAGTGATAGCATAGTGCGACACTCACCAGTACCTTAGGGCCACTCACTATCACAGAGTTGCATCTGTCTCACACATATTGTAGATCATAACGTGGCGATCCTTGACCTCAATAGAGGTCAAGAGTCAAGGACCCTTGACCCTTGACTCACCTCAGCCATTAGTTAATGGTGATGATAGCTGCGTTGTTGAAGGTATACTAGTATACCAGTACAGTGCACCACGACAACCATCACTACTGATGGTACACCAGTACACCACAACCATCATCACTATTGATGGTGTTGGCCTGTTCAAGAGGACAAAGTTTGATGGTGAAACGCTCGTTATCACTGAGGCGGCGTCGAGAGGACCAGCCCAGAGTGTACAGGTGCATCTAGCATGACACCACCAGCTGGTGGATCTCACTGTTTGAAAGCCAATGGGTGTCCTCACTCACTGAATGAAGGAGGATGTGAGCATTGAACCATGTCCATAAAAGTGCCATATTTGTGTTTTCACTACGTAAAAAATACAACAGTTTTACCCTAACCAGAAACGCACGAACCCAACTAACCCACCTAACCTATTGAGGCTGATGCACAGAAAACACCAACAAAGGTTCAGACGGGTGGACTCCGTTAAAAATGCGACATAGGCGAGGAAAGAGGTTGGAAATAGACCTACCTTGAGGTTACCTTGAGGTGCTTCCGGGGCTTAGCGTCCCCGCGGCCCGGTCGTCGACCAGGCCTCCTGGATGCTATGACACCTATGCTACGTCTCCTGCGCTGTACTTGTCCAAGTACAAGTACACCCAAGTGTGAGGTTTGGTCAACATACTTCAGCCACGTTATTGTGACTCCTCGTCTGCATGTCTGCCCAACTTTACCACGTCTGGGTTTATCATGGCAAGACAGTTACTTGCCTGTAACTGTCATAGTCATGTAAGATCATAGTGCTAGGGACATGATATGCTAATGGCTGAGTGGACAGAACACTGGACGCGTGATCCTGTGGTCCCGGGTTCGATCCCGGGCGCCAGCGAGAAACAATGGGCATTGTTTTTTTCACCCTAATGCCCCTGTTACCTAACAGTAAAATAGGTAACTGGGTGTTAGTCAGCTGTCACGGGCTGCTTCCTGGGGGTGGAGGCCTGGTCGAGGACCGGGCCGCGGGGACACTAAAACCCCGAAATCATCTCAAGATAACCTGCCCTGCAACAGCATACGACTCTCGTCCTGCAATTATTTTACATGTCAAATTCGAAGCCTTTACACGTCACCGCTCAACGTGACGCCATCGCTTGGAGTATTGTGACGGCGCGAGGTTGTACAAGGTGGTAACTTATCGCCGGCATCGAGCACGACAATGTTCTCCGGATTTTGATTTCGTCCGCAACAACGAAGGGCGCAGTGATTTGTAGTTTGGTCTGTATCTTCACCCACCACCACCACTGTCACCCGCTGTCGTGGCAACCACTGTCACCCGCTGTCGTGGCCACCACTACTGTCACCCGCTGTCGTGGCCACCACTACTGTCACCCGCTGTCGTGGCCACCACTACTGTCACCCGCTGTCGTGGCCACCACTACTGTCACCCGCTGTCGTGGCCACCACTGTCACCCACTGTCGTGGCCTCCACTGTCACCCGCTGTCGTGGCCACCACTGTCACCCGCTGTTGTGGCCGCTGTTGTCACCCGCTGTCGTGACCACTGTTGTCACCCGCTGTCGTGGCCACCACTGTCACCCGCTGTCGTGGCCACCACTGTCACCCGCTGTCGTGGCCACCACTGTCACCCGCTGTCGTGGCCACCACTGTCACCCGCTGTCGTGGCCACCACTGTCACCCGCTGTCGTGGCCACCACTGTCACCCGCTGTCGTGGCCACCACTGTCACCCGCTGTCGTGGCCACCACTGTCACCCGCTGTCGTGGCCGCCACTGTCACCCGCTGTCGTGGCCACCACTGTCACCCGCTGTCGTGGCCACCACTGTCACCCGCTGTCGTGGCCACTACTGTCACCCGCTGTCGTGGCCACCACTGTCACCCGCTGTCGTGGCCACTACTGTCACCCGCTGTCGTGGCCACCACTGTCACCCGCTGCCGTGGCCGCCACTGTCACCCGCTGTCGTGGTCACCACTGTCACCCGCTGTCGTGGCCACCACTGTCACCCGCTGTCGTGGCCACCACTGTCACCCGCTGTCGTGGCCGCTGTTGTCACCCGCTGCCGTGGCCGCCACTGTCACCCGCTGCCGTGGCCGCCACTGTCACCCGCTGCCGTGGCCGCCACTGTCACCCGCTGCCGTGGCCGCCACTGTCACCCGCTGCCGTGGCCGCCACTGTCACCCGCTGCCGTGGCCGCCACTGTCACCCGCAGTCGTGGCCACCACTGTCACCCGCTGTCGTGGCCACTACTGTCACCCGCTGTCGTGGTCACTGTTGTCACCCGCTGTCGTGGTCACTGTTGTCACCCGCTGTCGTGGCCACCACTGTTGTCACCCGCTGTCGTGGTCACTGTTGTCACCCGCTGTCGTGGCCACCACTGTTGTCACCCGCTGTCGTGGTCACTGTTGTCACCCGCTGTCGTGGTCACTGTTGTCACCCGCTGTCGTGGCCGCCACTGTCACCCGCTGCCGTGACCGCCACTGTCACCCGCTGCCGTGGCCGCCACTGTCACCCGCTGTCGTGACCGCCACTGTCACCCGCTGTCGTGGTCACTGTTGTCACCCGCTGTCGTGGTCACTGTTGTCACCCGCTGTCGTGGTCACTGTTGTCACCCGCTGTCGTGGTCACTGTTGTCACCCGCTGTCGTGGTCACTGTTGTCACCCGCTGTCGTGGTCACTGTTGTCACCCGCTGCCGTGGCCACCACTGTTGTCACCCGCTGTCGTGGTCACTGTTGTCACGCGCTGTCGTGGCCACCACTGTTGTCACCCGCTGTCGTGGTCACTGTTGTCACCCGCTGTCGTGGTCACTGTTGTCACCCGCTGTCGTGGTCACTGTTGTCACCCGCTGTCGTGGTCACTGTTGTCACCCGCTGTCGTGGTCACTGTTGTCACCCGCTGTCGTGGCCACCACTGTCACCCGCTGTCGTGGTCACTGTTGTCACCCGCTGTCGTGGTCACTGTTGTCACCCGCTGTCGTGGTCACTGTTGTCACCCGCTGTCGTGGCCGCTGTTGTCACCCGCTGTCGTGGCCGCCACTGTCACCGCCACTGTCACCGTGGCCGCCACTGTCACCCGCTGTCGTGGCCGCCACTGTCACCCGCTGCCGTGGCCGCCACTGTCACCCGCTGCCGTGGCCGCCACTGTCACCCGCTGCCGTGGCCGCCACTGTCACCCGCTGCCGTGGCCGCCACTGTCACCCGCTGTCGTGGCCGCCACTGTCACCGTGGCCGCCACTGTCACCCGCTGCCGTGGCCGCCACTGTCACCCGCTGCCGTGGCCGCCACTGTCACCCGCTGCCGTGGCCGCCACTGTCACCCGCTGCCGTGGCCGCCACTGTCACCCGCTGCCGTGGCCGCTGTTGTCACCCGCTGTCGTGGGCGCTGTTGTCACCCGCTGCCGTGGCCGCCACTGTCACCGTGGCCGCCACTGTCACCCGCTGCCGTGGCCGCCACTGTCACCGTGGCCGCCACTGTCACCCGCTGCCGTGGCCGCCACTGTCACCCGCTGCCGTGGCCGCCACTGTCACCCGCTGCCGTGGCCGCCACTGTCACCGTGGCCGCCACTGTCACCCGCTGCCGTGGCCGCTGTTGTCACCCGCTGTCGTGGCCGCCACTGTCACCCGCTGCCGTGGCCGCCACTGTCACCCGCTGTCGTGGTCACTGTTGTCACCCGCTGTCGTGGTCACTGTTGTTACCCGCTGTCGTGGCCGCCACTGTCACCCGCTGCCGTGGCCGCCACTGTCACCCGCTGCCGTGGCCGCCACTGTCACCCGCTGTCGTGGCCGCCACTGTCACCCGCTGCCGTGGCCGCCACTGTCACCCGCTGTCGTGGGCGCTGTTGTCACCCGCTGCCGTGGCCGCCACTGTCACCGTGGGCGCCACTGTCACCCGCTGCCGTGGCCGCCACTGTCACCCGCTGTCGTGGGCGCTGTTGTCACCCGCTGCCGTGGCCGCCACTGTCACCGTGGCCGCCACTGTCACCCGCTGCCGTGGCCGCCACTGTCCCCGTGGCCGCCACTGTCACCCGCTGCCGTGGCTGCCACTGTCACCCGCTGCCGTGGCCACCGTTGTCACCCGCTGTCGTGGCCACCGTTGTCACCCGCTGTCGTGGCCACCGTTGTCACCCGCTGTCGTGGCCGCCACTGTCACCCGCTGTCGTGGGCGCTGTTGTCACCCGCTGCCGTGGCCGCCACTGTCACCCGCTGCCGTGGCTGCCACTGTCACCCGCTGCCGTGGCCACCGTTGTCACCCGCTGTCGTGGCCACCGTTGTCACCCGCTGTCGTGGCCACCGTTGTCACCCGCTGTCGTGGCCACCGTTGTCACCCGCTGTCGTGGCCACCGTTGTCACCCGCTGTCGTGGCCACCGTTGTCACCCGCTGTCGTGGCCACCGTTGTCACCCGCTGTCGTGGCCACCGTTGTCACCCGCTGTCGTGGCCACCGTTGTCACCCGCTGTCGTGGCCACCGTTGTCACCCGCTGCCGTGGCCACCGTTGTCACCCGCTGCCGTGGCCACCGTTGTCACCCGCTGCCGTGGCCACCGTTGTCACCCGCTGCCGTGGCCGCCGTTGTCACCCGCTGCCGTGGCCGCCGTTGTCACCCGCTGTCGTGGCCGCCGTTGTCACCCGCTGTCGTGGCCGCCGTTGTCACCCGCTGTCGTGGCCGCCGTTGTCACCCGCTGTCGTGGCCGCCGTTGCAGTGGTCTCCGCCACCGTGGCCACCGTGGCCGCCGTGGCCATCCCTGCTGCACGTCAATGACTGACACACGCTGCTTCTTCATTAGCATATCATGACCCAAGCACTGCTGGCAAGAGGGACGTAAGACGCCGAGGCTCTACACACCCATCACAGACACTACTCGCCTCCCCCATAAGGTCTAGAACCGCCTGCGGCACACGTTCTCCTCTGATCATAAACCAATCATAACCAATGTGAACATGGCAGGGAGGAGTGGGGGGGGGGGAAGGTGTAAGCCACAGCGGCCGGACAAGCCATTACAGACCTAACGTACCTCTTGCAATAGGGACGGCAATGGAACGCCACCCGATCGTCCTGCCACCGCTCTTGTGTCATTCAGCCATAGGAAATGGGACCGAATATCGGGTAATTGCGCCATAATCGACCTTATATCGCAGGGTCGTAAGGAACAAGACACCACAGCCGGCCCCCAACCACTCAACAAATGGTCTTACACAACCAAGATATAAGACCCCCGGACCGGACTGGGAGAGGGAGACCGCGAAATGGTCTCCAGGTAAACTCCCAGGGAAGACAACCCTCCGCCAGATGGCAGTGCAATCGTCGCCCTTCTGGCCACCGGGAGTAAGGTCCAGAGTCTGCCACTCGGCCCACCGACCTTTACTCACGGCTCAAAATTCTCCATATAATTGTCAGAAATGAGTTCCTAAGGCAACACTGCAGCAGCATCTTGTCCAGAACGATCATCCTGGTGCTTTGGGGCTTGGTGTGTACTCACCTAGTTGTGTTTGCGGGGGTTGAGCTCTGCTCTTGCGGTCCGCCTCTCAAATGTCAATCATTCAACGTTATTAAATTATTTTGTTCACACACACACACACACACACACACACACACACACACACACACACACACACACACACACACACACACACACACACACACAGCAAGCAGCCCGTAACAGCTGGCTAACTGCCAGGTACATATTTACTGTTAGATAACAGGGGCATCAGGATGAAAGAAACTCTGCCCATCTGCTTCCGCCGGCGCCGGGAATCGAACCCCGGACCACAGGATCCAGCGTGCTGTCCACTCAGCCACTAGCGCCGTATGGAGGTGTGTGTGTGTGTGTGTGTGTGTGTGTGTGTGTGTGTGTGTGTGTGTGTGTGTGTGTGTGTGTGTGTGTGTGTGTGTGTGTGTGTGTGTGTGTGTGTGAGTTGCAGGGATATTCCTGCGTGGGCCGAGCCTCTGGCTGGCCACAGGGCAGACATGTTCACCACCTACAAATTTATCAGAGGAATTTACAAGGTGGACCAAGATAAACTATTCAGCATATGTCGAACACGAACAAGGGAACACAGGTGGAAACTGAGTACCCAAATGAGCCACAGGAACGTTAGAAATAACTTTTTTTCAGTGTCAGAGTAGCTAATAAATAGAATGCATTAAGCAGTGATGTGGTGGAGGCTGACTCCATACAGTTCAAAGATAGATATATGATAGAGCTCAAGAAGCTCAGGAATCTGTACACCACCTGATTGACAGTTGAGAGGCGGGAGCCAAGACCCGCAGCTCAACACGGCGAGCACACACACACACAGGGAGTCATCTCCGCACCTGACGTGTCCCCCCCCATCCCTGGCTCCACCACATTACCACGGCCCAGCATCGTTACCACCTCTGTTCCTGTACAGGAAATTAACTTGTGAATTATTAAGTATAAAGGACAATGGATGACCGAGTTGGGCCGCATGCGGTTGTGCACGCGTAATACGGCAGGCTGCGTCTACGGAGAGTTGCGGCGGCGAGCCCGAGCCGTCGGGTGTGGGGGAGAGTGTGGTAGCAGAAAGGTGGAGACACGCAGTGAAGAGGAAAAAACCTCTTGGATGCGAAACAGTCCGCAAAATACTAGAGACGCCGCAGCGGCAAGGTGCGGGAGTGGAGTCGTCGGGAGGAACTGCGGCTACGAGTGGCCGCAGCTTCAGAGGAACTGCGCGGTGTTGGGCCATGCAATTTGACAGCAATTGATGTAATGCATCGTGTAATCACCACAGCGACCCAACTGCCGGTGAGCCGCGATTAACGGTCATTCCTACCCCCATCACAGCGCCCAACGACCCAAAATAAGGAGATATAACCCCGACCGGACTCTTTCTTTCCTGGGAACACGAGGGGCGGCTGGGGTGATGGGCTATAGCAATGGGGCAAGGGGTGATGGGAAGTCTTCACTGGTCTGCACCCCATGGGAAAGGGAGAGGGGGTCAAGATGAAAACGTGTTACATTGTCATGCGCTTCTGCATCTCTTACAAAAAGCTTTTCTATGCGATTATTCGGTACAGGGAGATGAGGTGAGCTGGTTGAGCGGTTGAAGGGATCAACTGAGTGGGTGGGTTCAGTAAGGGGGGGGGGTATTTGGTACAGTAATCAAGGATCTTTTAAGGCTATAGGAACTAGAACTCACTGCATTGGAACGCGCAGGACGGAACATGATTACGAACTACAAAATACCGCAGGGGGTAGACAAGACAAGAACATATTTTTTGAAATATGAACTACACGAACCACAGAATCATGCTTTTTACTACATTTTACACAGAGTGCTCATACTATTGGTACTTGACATTTCTTTATAAATATGGAGTTCTAAGAGTCGGCAGGACCCCGGGCCTAGTCCATGGACATGTCAATTAAAATGAAGTCTTGCTGTGCTTGTGTCAATATTCTTTGTCTGAAGTGACAAGTTGTCACGTGAAGTGAGGCACGGCGGGGACATACCCAGGCAACCCAGCTGGTGTTATACTCACGCAGCATAACAAAAAAGGCACATAAGTTTACAATGTGAAAACAGGAGTAAAGTCAATTGTTTTTAATATAAATTACTGGAATAAAAGAAATAAAGTTACTTTAACACCTATAATACAACTGACTTCGTATACTTGATATAATAACATTTAACACGAACAAAAAGTCTTTTAACACTTACTTCAACTCAACGACTCTGACACAGATACAACACAATAATAGAAGCAAAGGTCACACACTATACAGTACCAGACACCGCCACTCTTGTTGAAATACCTGGGAGCCGTAATACGTGGGAGCCGGTCGGCCGAGCGGACAGCACGCTGGACTTGTGATCCTGTGGTCCTGGGTTCGATCCCAGGCGCCGGCGAGAAACAATGGGCAGAGTTTCTTTCACCCTATGCCCCTGTTACCTAGCAGTAAAATAGGAACCTGGGTGTTAGTCAGCTGTCACGGGCTGCTTCCTGGGGGTGGAGGTCTGGTCGAGGACCGGGCCGCGGGGACACTAAAAAGCCCCGAAATCATCTCATGATAACCTAGAACAGTTCCACTACAAGACGGGGGTACACACCTGAGGCCAGCGCCCACACCTGACTGACGGTGTAAGCTCATGTACCCTCTTGTTGTTTTAGATTCAGCTACTCGGAACAAAAAGTTGCAAGTAGCACGGGCTATGGTGAGCCCGTTGTGGACTAACCTGGTACTGGAGTGGGGCTGTGTGGCACACAGGAGTGTATGTTGTGGGTGTCATGTACCCGATGACAGTACTTTGTATAGACACCCGGAGGAGGTGGCGCCACCACTCCCCAAACCACCAGGCTGTTGCTACTTGGTATCATCATCGTGGAGGTGCAACACTCTCAACCATCACACGATCGTGTTACACAAGATAATATATTATTTATTTACATAATACACACTGGCCAATGAACTAAACTCTTGAATGAACATAAACACGATCCCCGTGGCAGTCCTCATGGCCTAGTGGTAAAAACACTTCTCGAGCACATTGGCCTGGGTTCGTATTCTGGCCCGGGAGGATTGACTTGGCGCCAATCCTTAACTGAAGCCTCTGTTCACCCAGCAGTGAATGGGGTACCTGGTTGTTAAACGATTTGGCGGGTCGTATTCCGGGAAAAAATTAGGATTAAGGACCTGGCCGAAACCCTATGCGTGCTAGTGGCTTTACAAGAATGTAAGAGACATGCTTTACCGGGAGAGGGGAGAGGGAGTTCTTCAACTCGCCAAGCCCGACCTGAGGCCAGGCTTCTCACCTGAGGCCACGTGACAATGCGGTTCATGAAGACGCTGTCAGGGTTCTCTAACTTCATGGTGTATCGAGGTGCTAAACATAGCCTCTTATTGTTCTTTTTTAGGATTTTCCGTTATGTCTTTGTCATCTTCTGTGTGTGAACATTTTCTAGTAGGTATAGGTCGAAAACTGGTGGGAGGTTTTGATTTTGATTTTGCATATGTGAAAAAGTATTTTGAATTTGTTGTCTTCTGGCTTTAGCTTCTGGTCTAGTTCTTCAGTCTGCCTGTTTGGATGAACTGTTGTGTGTGTACTTACTTAGTTGTGCTTGCGGGGGTTGAGCTTCGGTTCTTTGCTCTCCTCATCATCATGAGAGGTCATCTCAAGATAACCTCCTCTCAACAGTCAATCTACTGTTGTACAGATTCCTGAGCTTCTCGAGCTCTATCATTTCTACATTTGAAACTGTGTATGGAGTCAGCCTCCACCACATCACTTCCTGTTTTCCATTTACTAACTACTCTGACACTGAAAAAGTTCTTTCTAATGTGTGTGTGTGTGTGTGTGTGTGTGTGTGTGTGTGTGTGTGTGTGTGTGTGTGTGTGTGTGTGTGTGTGTGTGTGTGTGTGTGTGTGTATTTACCTAGTTGTGTTTGCAGGGGTTGAGCCTTGCTCTTTCGGCCCGCCTCTCAACTGTCAATCAAATGTTTACTAACTACTTTTTTTCCCCCACACCACACACACGCACCCCAGGAAGCAGCCCGTGACAGCTGACTAACTCCAAGGTACCTATTTACTGCAAGGTAACAGGGGCATTCAGGGTGAAAGAAACTTTGCCCATTTGTTTCTGCCTGGTGCGAGAATCGAACCCACGCCACAGACTTACGAGTCCTGCGCGCTATCCACCAGGCTACCAAGCCCCCTAAAGCATACACACACACACACACACACACAGCCCGTATACAGGAAACAGCCCGTAACAGCTGTCTAACTCCCAGGTACCTATTTACTGCTAGGTAACAGAGGCATCAAAGTGAAAGAAACTCTGCTCATTTTGTTTCTGCCATCAGCCGGGATCGAACCCGGACCCTAGGATTACGAGTCCAGAGCGTTGTCCACTTAGCCACAGGCCCGTTTTGTGTGTGTGTGTGTGTGTGTGTGTGTGTGTGTGTGTGTGTGTGTGTGTGTGTGTGTGTGTATGTGTGTGTGTGTGTGTGTGTATGTGTGTGTGTGTGTGTGTGTATGTGTGTGTGTGTGTGTGTGTGTGTGTGTGTGTGTGTGTGTGTGTGTGTGTGTGTGTGTGTGTGTGTGTGTGTGTGTGTGTGTGTGTGTGTGAGATATAAATATTAAATTTTATATTACACAAACAGAAAATAGTATAGATGGAAAATTTATAGACTGAAAATAATACCTGAAATGCTTGAACATTTCAGGTATTATTTTCCCGTCATTTGTAGTGCCTTTTTTGCCCTGCATCCATGTCTGTTTAATTTTGGTCTTCCGCAACAGAACACATTCGCGGTCAATGTTTACAGTATCTGTGTGGGAGTTCTCGTACTTGGAGCGGTGCACCCAGGAATGTTTTCTAGTTGTCAACTTTTTGCTAGTTCAATGTTTATTTTTCTCCCAATCAATGCCTTTATTATTGAAATTGTACTCCACAAGCCCGACCTGGACTTTTGGAGTACATGTACTCAGTGTAGAATCTTTTATATTTTTTAAACTGCTGCTATTACATCTGCGACTACTCTCACTAAACTACGACTACGCTTTCCCATTACACATTAGTGCCTGGTTGATAAGGGTGTTCTGGGAGTTCTTCTACTCCCCAAACCCGGCCCGAGGCCAGGCTTGACTTGTGAGAGCTAGATCCGCCCGGTTAGTCCGGCACTTCTTGAAGAAAACAATCTTGCTTTCTAAATTTGGTACCTGGCCCTCCAGTATTTTCCACGTGTATATTATTTGATATATCTTTCGTCTGTCACGTAAGTATGACACATCTTATGTTCAGTTGTGTCCTCTGTAAATATATCCTAATGCCTGATTCATCACAATGATTCTTTGCGTTTGTGCTAACGGTGGAACATTTATTTAAACACGAACGTTTCTGAATGAGTCGGATACAAGAGTCGGTACAGGAGAACATTATCAAGACAACGAGAGTCATAAGGAAGCCCTGCTGAAGACTTTCTCCTACCACACACGTGGCCATATATCTACACAATCTAATTAGCAAATATAGATTTTTGGCTTTCCTTCAGGCACAAGGTTTAGTGTTGCTCAAACCGTGCACTGGTGGGAGGGTTCAATAATGAGTTATTGAACTCTCCTTACCTTACCTTGCCGTGATTCCTGGGGTCAACGTCCCCGCGGTCCGGTCTCTGAACAGGTCTCCTGGTTGCTGGACTGGTCAACCGGGCTGTTGGACGCGGCTGCTTGCAGCCTAACGTATGAATCATAGCCTGCTTGATCAGGTATAAGTATAAATACCTTCTCAACCACAAAAGGCGACTGAAGTGCTTGTTTAATACTACCCAGCATATCTATATTTCCTTCTGTTTTGTTATACACAGAATTAGAACTCTGCTCCTGTACATAGAGTGGAGTGGGTCATTGAGTACTCGACCTTAGGTGAGTGTGATGTTTACAAAGACAAACTACAACTCTAATCAATATAAATATGTTTTCGTTTTTCCACCATTGACAGGGCAGAAGAACGGCTTCCGGCCATAGTGAGTAATTGAGCACTCAACCACACAGTGTGACCAAGCTCCTTATACAAACTCCAGTTATAATTACATGAAGGGTACGCGGAGTGAGCAGGTGGAGTGATGAGGTACATTGAGCAGATACAATGAGCAGGGAAGGAAAGGGAAGGGAACTATGAGGAAAAAAACACCAAGCCATCACGATTATATAGCACTGGGAAGGGATTAGGATAAGGAGTTGGGATGAGACGGGGGGGAGGGAAGAAATGGTGTCCAACCACTTGGATGGTCGGGGAATGAACGCCGACCTGCAACTCCTTCGCTCTACCGTCCAGCCCAAGTTCCCGAGGTTTCTCCCCAAACCCTCTCCAGGTAAGTGGTTGGGTGAGTGAGAAGATGGATTAAGTCTACGAGTGAACATCGCACCAGCAGCTGCGCGAAGAGCTAAGAGGCGGGTCCCGAGAGCTGCAGACCATTATCACTAATGAGACAGGTTAAACAGCACCTAACGCCTCCTTCACGCACAGGAGCCGTCTTCGCCAACACTAATGGCACATCCGGTAATTAAAATAAGGATCTAGAGATAAAACTATTAAGATCAAGCTTAAGGTTCCGACAACCTTCGACACGCCTTCTTAAATGGACGACAAACCTTAGGAGAACTGGTGGGAGGTTTTGATTTGGATTTTGCATATGTGAATATGCTTCTTGAATTTGCTCTCTCTTGTATGGGTTTCTGTTCCCTTTGTATGTATTCTGGCTTTGGCTTCTGCCCTCCTAACCTACCAGAGGACCCTTAACTTGCTGGTTTGGAAAAACAAATTCCAAAATTTAATTGGAAAATAAATTTTCATTTTGAATTACGTCGATATTTGGCCGTAGGGCATACGAGGGAAAATTTGTAAAGAGGACGGGTTGTATTTGATCACGGGTCTTTCTTCCTTAAATAGTTTACAGTCTTTCCGTAAATTCTTTACTGTCTCTTTCTGTAAATTGTTTACTGTCTCTTTCTGTAAATTGTTTACGGTAACTAAATTTTTTTACGTTTGAGTTAAACAGCATATTGTCAGCTTCTATAATTCAACACAAAACACGTCAAAATACTGCCGGAGGAGTACGATCATGCAGGATGAACAGCGACGAGTTTGGCCAGTATATGACAGCCGGCGAGCCAGCCACAACATTACGGGCTATTCATGCCCGTGCCGCCTCTTCGGTGGCTTAATTTTCATCAAGCAATCATCAGCCACAACAGGCAAGTGTGTCGGGAGGGGGGGAAGGGGAACAACGATAAGTACGCGGGCTGGGAGTGATGGCACAGGCAGCACCCGGACACAAGATCACCCCAACCGCTCCCACCAACCAGTCCATCATGTAACGCTGTTTCCTAAACTACCAGCTGACGCCCTGCCACAGCACCCCCCCCTCTCCCCCTCCTCTCACTAGCCCACATCCCTCTCACTAGCCACATCCCTCTCACTAGCCCACATCCCTCTCACTAGCCACATCCCTCTCACTAGCCATATCCCTCTCACTAGCCACATCCCTCTCACTAGCCCACATCCCTCTCACTAGCCACATCCCTCTCACTAGCCACATCCCTCACACTAGCCCCCATCCCTCTCACTAGCCACATCCCTCTCACTAGCCATATCCCTCTCACTAGCCACATCCCTCACACTAGCCCCCATCCCTCTCACTAGCCACATCCCTCTCACTAGCCATATCCCTCTCACTAGCCACATCCCTCTCACTAGCCACATCTCTCACACTAGCCCCCATCCCTCTCACTAGCCACATCCCTCACACTAGCCCCCATCCCTCTCACTAGCCACATCCCTCTCACTAGCCATATCCCTCTCACTAGCCACATCCCTCTCACTAGCCACATCCCTCACACTAGCCCCCATCCCTCTCACTAGCCGCATCCCTCACACTAGCCCCCATCCCTCTCACTAGCTACATCCCTCTCACTAGCCACATCCCTCTTACTAGCCACATCCCTCTCACTAGCTACATCCCTCTCACTAGCCATATCCCTCTTACTAGCCACATCCCTCTCACTAGCCACATCTCTCACACTAGCCCCCATCCCTCTCACTAGCCACATCCCTCACACTAGCCCCCATCCCTCTCACTAGCCACATCCCTCTCACTAGCCATATCCCTCTCACTAGCCACATCCCTCTCACTAGCCCCTCCATCCTTCTAATCAGCACCATCACAGCACAAGTGATGGAGGCAGACAACATAAACAACAAAAGCAGACACGACACACGTACAGTAGGTGACCGAAGGTTGAGATGCGGGACCAATGAGCTGAAGATCAACGTCCGCAGAGCAGTATTCGGTGGATACCCTTAAAAGTTCTCAAAGTATCTGCGCTCACGAACTGGCCCTGAACACACTAAAAGCAACACGTAACAGAGGAGACATGATAACAACATCAAAGATTTTCAAGGGAATTGATAAGGTTAACAAAGAAAGCATATGTTAAACAGATGAACCACAGGGATGCTATAAAGAGTATTGTTAGTATAGTAAGAGGGAGTTAATAGGATCATTTAAGATCACTTAACAGAACTAGTAGGGCGCCTTTCAGCTGAGTGGACAGCGCTTCGGATTCTTAGTCCTGAGGTTCCGGGTTCGATCCCCGGTGAAGGCAGAGACAAATGTGCAAAATGTTTCTTTCACCCTGATGTCCCTGTTACCGAGCAGTAAATAGGTACCTGGGAGTTAGACAGCTGCTACAGGTTGTTTCCTGGGGGGGGGGGTGTAACAAGAAAAGGAGGCCTGGTCGAGGACCGGGCCGCGGGGACGCTAAGCCCCGAAATCTTCTCAAGATCTTCTCAAGAAGTAGAAGGTAACACAATAGATTAAGGAAAATAGATATTACAAGATATGAGTAAGAATTAACATAACCAGACAACCAACAGCTGGTAAGACGGGGCTCAGGAGCAAGCGCTCGACCCTACACACACACACACACACACACACACACACACACACACACACACACACACACACACACACACACACACACACACACACACACACTTGGTACAGAACATTTAGGCGAGTACCAAGGTACACCAAATAAGGCAGGGCCACTAAATCCTAAATTCTCCGATGTAACTCTTGCCGGAGATCTGTTAATGACACCAGGGTTATGATGCGTGGGTAGTGGACATGCAGGCCGGTGGACACGGCACGCCGGTGGACATGCAGGCCGGTGGACATGGCTGGCCGGTGGACATGCAGGCCGGTGGACATATTGGACGGTGGCCATATTGGACGGTGGACATATTGGACGGTGGACATATTGGACGGTGGACATGCTTGATGGTGGACATATTGGACGGTGGACATGCAGGCTTGTGTCTGACGGAACCCGGTAGTTCTGCATCGGCTGACATCCATACAACCCCCCCCCCCCTCTCAAAACAACCTCACACTCGTGCAGGTAGTTTGGAGTTGAATTTAAGTCCTATCAATCTCGGATCTATCAATCACCAATCAATCAAAATTTCAGTGTAGATACACCGTGAAGGTGGGTATACACCGTGAAGGCGGGTATACACCGTGAAGGCGGGTATACACATCTCGGTATCCATTCAACCCATGTTGGGCCCCCACCAACGAATGTAAACTGCAAGGCGAGGCAGAGACGGCAAGATTGGATCGAGCGATTACACTGACATTATAAAACGGAGAATGTTATAGAGACAGTAAATTCAGGTTTGGGGGTCACACACATTCACTTCTGGCTGTTTACTGCCGGCACTTCGGCACCAACGCAGGGCTGTCCGTACCTGCCTGTGCTTGCTAGCTTCAGCTCCTGGGCCCCGCTCAATGCTCCTACATTTTACACTTTGCAATAGTTTCTGACCTGATGATGACATGCAGGCAGTTTTCAGTCAAATTTGTCAATGCCTCTCAGGTATCTTATATATTGTGATCATGTCCAGCAGCTGATGGTCAACCTGCAGGCTCAAGTCAGGGAGTCCACGTAACGGAACTCTTAAATTCCAGTACAGTTCACGGTAACCACGCGGGAGACACGCACGCAGAACACATACACACAGATACATGTACACATGAATCTGTGTGTTCACAGATACACACACACACACACACACACACACACACATACAAGGACACACACACACACACACACACACACACACACACACACACACACACACACACACACACACACACACACACACACACACACACACAGTGTAGAGTGGTTAACAAATAGAATGTATTAGGCAGTGATGTGGTGGAGGCTGACTCCATACACAGTTTCAAGTGTAGATATGATAGAGCCCGATAGGCTCGGAAACCTGTACACCTGTTGACTGACTGTTGAGAGGCGGGACCAAAGAGCCAGAGCTCAAACCCCGCAAGCACATTTAAATGAGTACACACACGGACACAAGGACACACGGGTACACACGGGTACACACACACACACACACACACACACACACACACACACACACACACACACACACACACACACACACACACACACACACACACACACACCTGTTGATTGACGGTTGAGATGCGGGACCAAAGAGCCAGAGCTCAACCCCCGCAAACACAACTAGGTGAGTACTAGGTGAGTACACACACACACACGAGTACACACACACGGACACACGAGTACACACACACGGACACAAGGACACACGGGTACACACACACACACACACACACACACGAGTACACACACACGGACACACACCAGGACACATTAACCGCGACGAAAGAAGAGGTAAAGGAGTACAAGGAGAGGCCAGAATGTTGAGTACCAAGACCCATCCTTCAGGCTCTATTACATTTTATCTCTGCCACATAAATCTCTCACGGAAAGACCCATAATTCAGTACCACCGGCCTCTGATTTGCATTCTTTATTACGTATAATTGATATTAAAAACATCTCCACTCTCGCTGTCAGAGCTCCGCCACCATTACCCAGGGTTCAGGGACCTGCCGTGTGAATATGAATGATTACATTAGAGGGATGATGTAGGGGATCTATCTATCTATCTATCTATCTCTCTCGTCCTATTTGGGAACTGAATTCGGCAAGTTGGACTCCGTTATGACGGTGTGTGGCAGCTGGTCCCAGCAACTTGGCAAGACCATAAGTGTAGATAACATGTTGCATGCAGGCTCGAACGATAGCTCCTGGCCCCCCGCCTTTCGAATATTTTGCATGTTAACGCCATGACTCGTTGCTTTCTGGTTTCTCATCATATTGATAGGGTTAAGGAATAATTGGTAAAGTAAATTGTAACACGGTTAGATTAGATGTAAATCGTATTTATTGACTTTAATAGATGTACGTTATATATACATTAATTTATTACGGACTTGAGAGCCATCCCGTGGGAGGGGAAAGTTAAGGTTACCGCATCATATAATGGGGTCAGTTAATGGACCACAATGGTCTTCATACTAAGTAACTTATATTTATAATACACTGGGTGTATACGGTATTAATGAGCCTATTCTGCTCCCTACACCCATCCAGTGGGCGGCGGTGGCAATGTTAGTCACCGTCTAACATTGACGGTGTTAGACGTCAGTGTTAGAAGGTGGCTAACTGACACCATATGTGACCGTTCGCTTAGACTGCTTCCCGAGATTCTGACAGATATAACTGTATTTGCCAGGTTCCATTCTAGATGGCGCAAATTGAAGTCTCCAAGCAATATGACAACTGGGGCTGAGTTTATGGGATACCTGGTTGATGGGGTTCTGGGAGTTGTTCTACTCCCCAAGCCCGGCCCGAGGCCAGGCTCGACTTGTGAGAGTTTGGTCCACTAGGCTGTTGTTCAAAACAGTATTATATTTTCCTTAGCTGGTATTTAACCGCCGACTTACACAGTATACCAGGACAATAATCACATTTACCATTTCTACTTTGATATCAGCACTACCAACATGTCGTTTGGTGTGTTTAGCTGCTCAGTGCAGTTCAGTGTCTGATGTACAGAGTGAGGTGGGGACGAGAGGTAAATCGGGGTCCAGGAGCTTCTTGGCTGGCGGAGAGTGAGGGCAGGTTGGTGAGGGGAGCAGCGAGGCGCTCACCATTAACATTGAGATGATCCAAGCTCTGGTGTTCCCTCCTCAAGGCAAGTGCTCGCTGTGAAGCAACATTGTGTATTGAATGTGCCCCACTCGGGCACCATCACCTGGTGAGGGGGTTCTCACTGTGCCAAACCGAAATGGGAGGAAAAAACTGATACGTCAATGACTTGCCTTAGGCCGTACGACCCAGGACATACGACTCACGACCCAGGACATACGACTCACGACCCAGGACGTACGACTCACGACCCAGGACGTACGACCCGACATGGCAATGTTTTCAGTTGAAGCCAACCCGCGGAGACGAGTCTAAACACAGGACGATTAAACAACACACGCAACAATCAAATCAAAATCAGAGGCGGGCGACTGCCAGACTTGTTCTATTGTCACACTCGGGGACTGGGGCCGCGCTTCCTTGCCTCCTCACTGAATCTATTGAACTAAGTGAACAAAATTGAATTTTACCAGCATTCCTGTTCAATTGAACAGACGATATTTCGATTTTGGAGGCAGCCAGCGGGTTTTGGAGGCTTGGATGATACCTGGTTGATGGGGTTCTGGGAGTTCTTCTACTCCCCAAGCCCGGCCCGAGGCCAGGCTTGACTTGTAAAAATTTGGACTGATACGGAAGGACTGGACTGAAGGGCTGATGCGGTGGAGATGGTGAGAGAGGGACGGGGTGAAGTGGGAGAGCTTGAAGAGTTGTGGACCATTGATGATTACACAGCAACAGCCTGTTAGACCAAGCTCCAGAGACCATCATCAACGGTCTCTGGCACCCCATCACCAACGGTCTCTGGCACCATCAACAACGGTCTCTGGCACCATCACCAACGGTCTCTGGCACCATCACCAACGGTCTCTGGCACCCCCATCACCAACGGACTCTGGCACCACCCCATCACCAACGGTCTCAGGCACCCCCATCACCAACGGTTTCTGGCACCCCCATCACCAACGGTCTCAGGCACCCCCATCACCAACGGTCTCTGGCACCACCCCATCACCAACGGTCTCTGGCACCACCCCATCACCAACGGTCTCAGGCACCCCCATCACCAAGGGGTCCCATTCACCACTCCCCTCACCAAAGTGCTCACGCTGCACCACCAGCAAGCGCCCAGTGTGAGACCTCGACCAGCCGAGGTCTCACACTGGGCGAGGACACAGCACCCGCTCTAATAACTACCTCAAAGAAACAATCACAATTTACCGGGGCCTTCAAACTGGCCTTTTCACTGTGGATTACAGCGAGTGGAATTAAAGACATTTGTACATAAGATCGACGCCGGTCGTTTGAAGGGGGAAGAGGAGGGCAAGCGGTGGCGAGGTGGGTAATTACTCCGCATAATGCAACAACCTCCATATATCTTTACATGCAAATTACAAGTTGGGAAATGCTGGCCGTCTTGCAATGGCATGTTATGTAACCAATGCATGCGATGTTGGCGCTCCTCCTATGTTTTCCTGCATATGAGACAGGCTTTTTTTTCCAGCACTCCTAACGCAAATGTACAAAAGATATTTCGATTTTGGCTGCACCCAGCGGGTTTGGGAGGGTTGGAGGATAGGGAGGGGGTGGTGAGAGAGGGAGGAATGAAGTTGGGGAGGGATGGAAAAGAGGGGAGAAATGTGGGATGGGGGGATGGGGGGGAAGATTCAAAATAAGCCCTTCTGGAAGATAGGTAGGCGATGGCGGCGGCGGCGACCAATGAGAGCAGCGGGTGGCGGGTGGCGGCGCGTGACTGGCTGGCTAGGTGGACCGGCTGATGATGGACAGGTCGGGCGATACCTTAATCATTGTTATTACTCCGACCCCAAGCTCTCCCATCCTCTCCACGACCCGCACACATCATGGCGGAGGCATTACCCGCCGCCTTCTATTATCTCCACACACTCATCTCAAGACACAGCCCCTGGAATACTGCATCAGGTTATGGCCATCATGAGGCAGACCCAACCACAGCTGCACCAGGTTATGGCCATCATGAGGCAGACCCAACCACAGCTGCACCAGGTTATGGTCATCATGAGGCAGACCCAACCACAGCTGCACCAGGTTATGGCCACCATGAGGCAGACCCAACCACAGCTGCATCAGGTTATGGTCATCATGAGGCAGACCCAACCACAGCTGCATCAGGTTATGGCCATCATGAGGCAGACCCAACCACAGCTGCATCAGGTTATGGCCATCATGAGGCAGACCCAACCACAGCTGCATCAGGTTATGGCCATCATGAGGCAGACCCAACCACAGCTGCATCAGGTTATGGCCATCATGAGGCAGACCCAACCACAGCTGCATCAGGTTATGGCCATCATGAGGCAGACCCAACCACAGCTGCATCAGGTTATGGCCATCATGAGGCAGACCCAACCACAGCTGCATCAGGTTATGGCCATCATGAGGCAGACCCAACCACAGCTGCATCAGGTTATGGCCATCATGAGGCAGACCCAACCACAGCTGCACCTGGCTAGTTACAGATAGCCACGGATAGTTACGAGGTCGGATAGACACAAAGTCAGATAGTTACGGAATCGATGTTGCAGATGAAAGTTGAACTGGTAGTGGTGGTGCGGGTGGAAGGGAAGAGGGAGGGGAGGTGAGGCTGATGCGTTCCAGCTCATGCGCTACGGAAAAAATGAAAATATATAAACGGAAACCACGTACAAAACTCAGGCAAATCATAACATAGAACGAAAAGGCAATGTAAAGGATTTGGGTGTACTCATGTCGGAAGACCTTACCTTCAAAGAACACAATAAAGTAGCCGGCACAACTGCAAGAAAAATGACAGGTTGGATAATAAGAACCTTTCAAACAAGAGATGTTATACCGATGATGATACTGTTCAAGACGCTAGTGATCTCTAGAGTGGAGTACTGCTGCACAATGACGGCCCCTTTCAAAGCTGGAGAAATTGCTGGGTGCAACAGCCCATTGATGAATTGTTGAGTGTTGTTGACCACTGTTGTTCGACCAAATAGTTGCAAAGTGTACTATCATTTTAGGACGATAACTTAAGAATGTGTAACCTGCATAATTAAATATAATTATTAATTGTTAATTGATATACCACCTAACACTCAACCAATACGTCGTAACCTGTACGGAATTGACCAATCTCTCCAAGTTGGCAGCACGTATTACTAACAATCAAAAGCAGCGTAATACTGATGTTTTCAACGCATCAGTCATGAAAGGTGTGCTAGAGTTCGCAGGTTTCTGGTTAGGCAAAAAGTTCAATTTTTTACGAAGTAGCAAATAGTGAGATGGGACTGATACTACACACATAAGCGTGAGTGACAGCCCAACTAATCGAACGCTCGCATCAATTATTAACTAAAGATCAAAATAAAGAGAACTGAATCAGCTGTATTGTCAAGAAACAAGTCTAAATAATTCCGTAT
>NC_091159.1:12968136-13010636 GCF_040958095.1 Procambarus clarkii | reverse complement strand
CGTCATGACTGTTGAAAGATGTACAAGTGATTGGGTAAATGCTTGGTGAAGCCTCACCCTGAGCTTGCATTTATCCCAGGAGTTGAGCGTCATCTGTGAACAGGGGCCTGAGAGCTGAGTGGACAGCGCTTAGGATTCGTAATCCTGAGGCCCCGGGTTCGATCCCCAAGCAGTAAATTGGTACTTGGTAGTTAGACAGCTGCTACGGGCTGCTTCCTGGAGATATGTAACAAAAAGGAGGCCTGGTCGAGAACCGGACCTCGGGAACGCTAAACCCCGAAATCATCTCAAGATAACCTCAAGAAGATAAGTTGATATCATTCCATTCACCTGGGCTCTGAGAGACTCGAACCACGAACCTCACGCCTCAGCCCGTCCTCCAAACAAAGATCCAAAAGTGATTCCATGCACCCGCCAAACCCCCTGTTTATGAATGAAAAGCGGTTTACACACGACTCACAACTGCTGACGTTCGAACATATCCGGAACAAGTGCTTCACTGACGAATTTTGTTCGAATCACAACGCTGTAAATGCTTCACTCACGTACTACAAATACAAATAATCGCCAACAGTACCTAAACACCTAACCTATGCCTATATATGCACAATATGCTAATATATTATAATATTAATTTTTACTTGAGAAAATTTCCGTTTTGAATGAACAGCATGTTAAAATTTATGAATGCGTCTGTGGGGTTGACCGCTGAATGTAATGGACTTGAGTCGAGGACGGGTTGCACGCCTGTAAGGCCCAAGCTCTTGGGTCTCTATGTTTATATAATTCTGCCGTCATTGTTTAAACTATTTTATTTGATAATTAGGACACCGGAACAAGCAGACTTCTCACGGTGCTCTAATGACAACTTGCTAAACACCTCCAAAGGATACTTGATTAACCGGGCTGTGATTACCAGCAGCGGCGTCTAACAGCCTGGGGCCAAATTCACGAAGCAGTTACGCAAGTACTTACGAACGTGTACATTTTTCCTCAATCTTTGACGGCTTTGGTTACATTTATTGAACAGTTTACAAACACGAAAACTTCCAAATCAACTGTTGTTATTGTTATTAACAGCCTCCTGGTGCTTCGGAGCTCATTAACTGTTTAATAATTGTAAACAAAAGCCGCCAAAGATTGAGAAAAGATGGACAGGTTCGTAAGTGTTTGCGTAACTGTTTCGTGAATCTGGCCCCAGGTTAGCAAGGTCACCAACCATGAGGCTTGGTCAGACACCGGGCAGCGAGGACATTGACCTTCGGAACTATTTCAAGGTAATACTTATCAGTGCTACTAGTCAACATTATAGTGGATCTTCTTGGACGTAGGTTGACGAAAGACCTGGGTAAATACTGGTTTAGAAGTAGGGTTATAGAACTGTAGAACAGATTACCGATAAAATAATAGACGAGGGGATCGCTGGATTGTTTCAAGCGTAGGTCAGACATATTTATCAATGTGTTTGCATATGTATAAATATTAGTTTCCAACAGCCAAGCTCTCACAAGTCAAGCCTGGCCTCAGGTCGGCTTTGGGAGTAGAAGAACTCCCAGGACCCCATCAAGCAGGTATCAAGTTTGTTCCTTATGTTCCCTGCTACTGTTTTTGTAAACTGTGACTTTGTGTGCTGTCTTCCATCCGTTTGCTGGCTTTACTATTTATAAAGATGACGATCGAAGAGTAGTGGAGACCCGTGCAGAGCTCCCACGTGGCAGGAATGTTTTGTTGATATCGAAATCACAACATTTTTATATCAAGACACGAGTCACTCCACGAGTCACTCCACCGTGAAGACACGAGTCACTCCACCGTGAAGACACGAGTCACTGACGGAGTCCGCCAGCTGGGCGCCGCAACACGACCCGGGAGTAAGGAGCCGCTGCGAGGCTCCAAACACCGCGCCACACCACTATTTCCGGAAGTCGTTATGGATTCATGTTACGATCCCACAATGCAACCGAAACTTTACTTCTCTTTGTCCTCACTGTTTCCCAACCTGTGGTTTGCCTGAAGATGATTACGAGAGTGCTTCCACACCTGCAGCCTGGCCTGGCCAGCGGCTGTTTGACTGACCACCAACCCTCCCCTACCCCCTCCCTAAAAAATCGTACTTCCCCCCTTAAACCACAACCACCGCCTCCTAAACACCCCCCCCCTCCTCCCCCTTGAACACCATTTCTTCTCTCAAAACAGTACCCCATTCCCCAGTACAACCCCATCTCACCCTACTAAACCCCGCTTAACCAACCCACATCCCTGATAACAAAGAGCAACAATCCTCTAGATCTTACGGGCTATTCATGCCCGTGCCTCCTCTGAGATGGCTTGATTTTCATCAATCAATCCTCGAGATCATCACTCCACATTTCTCGACTCGTCCAGTGAAGGAACACTGGTGAAGGAACATAAACATTGGTTCTCAGACATAAACATTGGTTCTCGGGCATAAACATTGGTTCTCATACATAAACATTGGTTCTCGGACATAAACATGGGTTCTCAGACATAAACATGGGTTCTCAGACATAAACATGGGTTCTCAGACATAAACACGGGTTCTCAGACATAAACATTGGTTCTCTGACATAAACATTGGTTCTCAGACATAAACATGGGTTCTCAGACATAAACACGGGTTCTCAGACATAAACATTGGTTCTCAGACATAAACATTGGTTCTCAGACATAAACATTGGTTCTCAGACATAAACATTGGTTCTCGGGCATAAACATTGGTTCTCAGACATAAACATTGGTTCTCAGACATAAACATGGGTTCTCAGACATAAACACGGGTTCTCAGACATAAACATGGGTTCTCAGACATAAACATGGGTTCTCAGACATAAACATGGGTTCTCAGACATAAACATGGGTTCTCAGACATAAACATGGGTTCTCAGACATAAACACGGGTTCTCAGACATAAACATGGGTTCTCAGACATAAACATGGGTTCTCGGACATAAACATGGGTTCTCAGACATAAACATGGGTTCTCAGATATAAACATGGGTTCTCGGGCATAAACATGGGTTCTCAGACATAAACATGGGTTCTCGGACATAAACATGGGTTCTCAGACATAAACATGGGTTCTCAGATATAAACATGGGTTCTCGGGCATAAACATGGGTTCTCGGACATAAACATGGGTTCTCAGACATAAACATTGGTTCTCGGGCATAAACATTGGTTCTCAGACATAAACATGGGTTCTCAGACATAAACATGGGTTCTCGGACATAAACATGGGTTCTCAGACATAAACATGGGTTCTCGGACATAAACATGGGTTCTCAGACATAAACATGGGTTCTCGGACATAAACATGGGTTCTCGGACATAAACATGGGTTCTCAGACATAAACATGGGTTCTCGGACATAAACATGGGTTCTCAGACATAAACATGGGTTCTCAGACATAAACATGGGTTCTCAGACATAAACATGGGTTCTCAGACATAAACATGGGTTCTCAGACATAAACATGGGTTCTCAGACATAAACATGGGTTCTCAGACATAAACATGGGTTCTCAGACATAAACATGGGTTCTCGGACATAAACATTAGAAGTCAGCTGCTTCTCAAAACACGCCTCCGTATACGGCACCTTAATTACCACCTTGTCATCTAAATATACGAAATTACGGTTGTTTTAAACAAATTTCCTCAAGACATGTATACGCTGGCTGAGGCTGGTTATGATCTTGGCAAGCTATCTCACTGGATCTCCTTATCATCTCATTTCTCTTACAAGACCTACTCATCTTCCTCATAACATCTCTCCGTCACAAGATCTCATCTCATACATAAACATTGCTTCTCGGTCATAAACATTGGTTTTCAGACATAAACATTGGTTCTCAGACATAAACATGGGTTCTCAGACATAAACATGGGTTCTCAGACATAAACATGGGTTCTCAGACATAAACACTGGTTCTCAGACATAAACACTGGTTCTTAGACATAAATATTGGTTCTCAGACATAAACATTGGGTCTCAGACATAAACATGGGTTCTCAGACATAAACATGGGTTCTCAGACATAAACATGGGTTCTCAGACATAAACACTGGTTCTTAGACATAAATATTGGTTCTCAGACATAAACATTGGGTCTCAGACATAAACATGGGTTCTCAGACATAAACATGGGTTCTCAGACATAAACATGGGTTCTCAGACATAAACATGGGTTCTCAGACATAAACACTGGTTCTCAGACATAAATATTGGTTCTCAAACATAAACATTGGTTCTCAGACATAAACACTGGTTCTTAGACATAAACATGGGTTCTCAGACATAAACATTGGTTCTCAGACATAAACATCCCAAATATAATCTCACTATGGTATCATTAACTGGCTAAAAGTAATAAGGAAATATCTGCATGTGTATTGCAAGGCTTGCTAGTGTAGTGTCTGCAACCGTGAGCTGTTGATAAAGTGAAGAAACATGTTTTGAATGTATATTTCCTCGTTGCAGACGCCTGGTTGATACCTGGTTGATACCTGGTTGATGGGGTTCTGGGAGTTCTTCTACTCCCCAAGCCCAGCCCGAGGCCAGGCTTGACTTGTGAGAGTTTGGTCCACCAGGCTGTTGCTTGGAGCGGCCCGCAGGCCCACATACCCACCACAGCCCGGTTGGTCCGGCACTCCTTGGAGGAATAAATCTAGTTTCCTCTTGAAAATGTCCACGGTTGTTCCGGCAATATTTCTTATGCTTGCTGGGAGGACGTTGAACAACCGCGGACCTCTGATGTTTATACAGTGTTCTCTGATTGTGCCTATGGCACCTCTGCTCTTCACTGGTTCTATTCTACATTTTCTTCCATATCGTTCACTCCAGTACGTTGTTATTTTACTGTGTAGATTTGGTACTTGTAGTTGTGTTTACGCCAAGGTGTCATTACCACACAGACGGCAAAATTCACACAACTGGCCTCTTGAGAAGTTCTAAGACTGGTAGTAGTAGGCATCCATCAGTCTCAGGAGACTATGGAGTTGCACTCTGGTTGTCGGTCTGGAGTGGCCTCACCAGGGCGCAAAGCCAGGGTAGGTTGATTCGGGGGAGAAGCTGTTACCCAGGCAGCAGGTCCCCCCTCTCCACGGCGCAATTGAGCAAATCCACATGGCTCGTGACGAGGATTCGAACCTACGTCTGAGGGCATCCCAGACGTTGCCTTGTCTGGTACAACTGATTGTTGCCGGGATAGGTATCAGTGGTGGGAGTACTCGTGCTCCCAAGTCCAACCTTCCCAAGGGTGTAAGGCAGGGCTGAAGAGTCAGCACTCAACCCTGCCAACACAGGTAGGCGAGTACACGTACACCTCGGCCTCTCGTGTGAGGCAACACAGGTCACTATCAGCGGGAGGCGAGGGAAATGGTAATTACAGAAGGTGTACTGTTCAACAGATCGTGCTCCAGGGAGCTCTCGTGTACTGAGGGCCTCAGTCTGAAGGCCCTCGACGGGACGCGGTATTCAGGGCCCATGGTTGAAGACCCTTTACTGGGGTTGAGAGAGAGAGAGAGGGGGGGGGGGGGGCGGGGGGGGGGGGGGGGCGGGGGGGGGGGGGAATGAGCAAATACGGTGACATGATGTTCAGACGATGAGTCACAATAACGAAGATATGATGACCAAAGACGAGGAGACGACGACGTGTCCGTCCGTCCTGGACCAGTATCAAATCGACTGTGATAACGGTTCAGGACGGACCGACACGTCGTCGTCTCCTCATCTTCTGATGTGTAGTTTAGTCATCAAACTGTCCCATGACTGACAAGTTAGCTGCTCGAGGCTCCCCCATCGTCCCCCCCCCCCCCACACCACACACACACACATACAGGCCGGTGGCTGACTGGACAGCACGCTGGACGCGTAATTCTGTGGTCCCGGGTTCGATTCCCTGCGCCGGAGAGAAACAATGGGCAGAGTTTCTTTCACCCTGATGGGCCTGTTACCTAGCAGTAAATAGGTACCTGGGAGTTAGTCAGCTGTCACGGCCTGCTTCCTGGTGTGCGTGTGTGGGGGGGGGGAGTAGGTAGTAAACAGTTGATTGACAGTTGAGAGGCGGGCCGAAAGAGCAGAGCTCAGCCCCCGCAAGCACAACTAGGTGAATACACATCCTCCCCCCCCCCCCCCCCCACACACGCACATCCTGCCCGTCTCTCCCATCGATGTAGCCATTTTCACTATACACCGTCTCCATCACTGTATACCAACAAAGTTGTACCCAAAATACAAGTCTACCTGAACACGTGTGTACGTGTCAATATGCCAACCCATCCTCCGGCTTAGATAGTACTTTTGTAACTCTGTGGGCCATCGAACATATGCTGACGTAATGAACAATCAGATAGTAGAATTTGCTACTATTCACTTTTATTGAGCCCAGAAAAAAATAAAAGCTAAAAGTCAAGCTTAAATATTCCTAGGCCTAGAATACCCCATATGTGTACTTTATTAGGCCTAGGATACATAGGTTAGGTTTGGATTTATTATTAACATTAATGCAAAGCCTTTTCCGGTTTGTATAAATTCAGTAGTACCTAATTCTATTAGCTATTTTCCACTACGTTGTTATATGTACGATGGTTCACATCGTTACAATAATTACTATCTGTCTGCCCGAAACACTGTGCGTATTAGTGGCTTTAGACACAGTATATACTGGCTCTGTCTAGAAATCCAACATTCTGTTTCTCATTTCGTATGTATGTACTTTTACCTGAACAAGCATTATTATTATACATAGGAGGATGGGCTGCAATATCCGAGCATAATAATATTTAAACAAATGGGACTCGGGGCCAGAACCTTTCATATCCACGGACTTTATAATGGGTGTGCTAGGCCGCCTCCCCCTAGGTATCAGGTATCAACCATCTGAACCAGGTATCAACCCCCACAAGGGGTCTGACATGAGATCCAACCCTCACCTCCCTATGACACTCCCCGTACAGTGAACAGTAACCCTGCAAGGTTTAATGAGGATACTAGCCCCAAGTACCTGGCCTCCAAGGGGGAGGGGGGGGGTAGAAATAGCCTAAGCTACTCTATTCCTTTGAGATGTGTTTTCTTGTCTCAATAAAAATACTTTAACTTGAACCTCACCTCCAACTATGAACAATCAGAAATTCTATTTTACAGAGACAGATGTGCCCACCTGATAAGGTGTGTGCCTTTGGCTCTGGTAGTGCTAGACTACTGGTGCCCGGTGTTTGACAAAATGTACAAGGGAGATAAATACCTTGGAGATATACACCACCAAACCGGTATAAATTATAAGAAGATATATATGAAAATTGTTGTCTGTGCTGCAGTGGATATAATACGATTTAAAATTACAAGTCTCCATTATTCTAATACGGCAAAAATGTAATAGTCTCCGTGAATATATTACGACGCCAAATTCCAAGGTTGGTGAAGCGAGGGCGATAAAAGCGATAAGGTGATGAAGGAAATGTCAGACCTGTGAAGGAAACAGTGATCCAGACACTGGCCAAGCACTTCTTGCAGGCGTCCTCCAAGTGAGCGAGACTTCGTCGTGGACACGAAGGGAGACATCGTCCAGGTCACGGGGAAAGGGGAGGCGGGGGGGGGGGGGGGTACAAATATAACCAAGTCGGAGAGGAACAACTTGACCTGTGACTCGTGGGAGTGAAACAGTATAATACAAGCAGAGACTCACCTGTTTGAACTGCTCCTCGAAGCTCCAGGACTGCTGACTCTGGTGCGGCTCGGGCGTGTGTGAGGGCGTGCGGGCGCCGTTGCCTGAGGAGTCCCGAGAGCCAGCTGAGCCTGGCGTGGGCGGCATCTGGGAAGTGGGCGGCAGGCCGACGGTACTGGGGATGAAGGGCGGCAGGTGCGGCCCTGGAGGCACTAGCGAGGGCGGGCCACCGCCTCTCATGGCATTCATCAGTGCCTGAGGCGACGACAACAGTGACTCTCGTTGCCTCTGCAGCGCCTCCGCCCGGAGCACCAGGTCCCGCGAGTCCTCCTCCGCCTCCCCGTCCTCCTGCACGGGATACAACATCAGCATCATTACAACCATCACTGACATAGTGCACTGCACTGTAGCAGCCTCCTACACCCCTGTGGACCGGCACCATTCCTTTCCGCCCGTCCAATCCCAAATCCTAATCCAGACCCCCCTTCCCAGTGCTATACAGTCGTAATAGCTTGGCGCTTATTCCTGATAGTTCCCTTCCCACACCCCCTGTCATGTCATGCCTGCTCTCAGACATGCCCTCACATCCCGGACTCGTCTTGTGTCATGTCTGTGCCAGCCAACACACACAACATCCTAAATGACTTGAGTGCCCAATACAAAGAATGAATAATTATTTCACGGTTAATATAAAATCTAGTCGTGACCTTCCTTCAATGAACCCCACGTAAATAGGATGACGAAATATTCGAGTGCCTGATCACTAGCAATTGTTTTCACGTTTACCTCTTAACTTATACCAACAGGAAGGTAGATCAGTGACTGATTATAAATCCCTTTGGTCTGGTAGGTACAGCATACGGCCACGCTTCTTAAAGGTCGACGTTCGATCCCCTATGATCGAAGAGGTTGGGTACCGCTCCTTCACCCCGTCCTCATATCCTAGTTCCTTGTCCTCATATCCCAGCTCCTTGTCCTCATATTCCAGCTCCTTGTCCTCATATTCCAGCTCCTTGTCCTCATATCCCAGCTCCTTGTCCTCATATCCCAGCTCCTTGTCCTCATATCCCAGGTCCTTGTTCTCATATTCCAGTTCCTTGTCCTCATATCCCAGCTCCTTATCCTCATATCCTGGTTGATACCTGGTTGATGGGGTTCTGGGAGTTCTTCTACTCCCCAAGCCCGGCCCGAGGCCAGGCTTGACTTGTGAGTTTGGTCCAACAGGCTGTTGCTTGGAGCGGTCCGCAGGCCCACATACCCACCACAGCCCGGTTGATCCGGAACTTCTCTTAGAATACAGTCCAGTTTTCTCTTGAAGATGTCCACGGTTGTTCCGGCAATATTTCTTATAGTCGCTGGGAGGACGTTGAACAACCGCGGACCTCTAATGTTTATACAGTGCTCTCTGATTGTGCCTATGGCACCTCTGCTCTTCACTGGTTCTATTCTGCATTTTCTTCCATATCGTTCACTCCAGTATGTTGTTATTTTACTATGTAGATTTGGGACCTGGCCCTCAAGTATTTTCCATGTGTATTATCCCAGCTCCTTGTCCTCATATCCCAGTTCCTTGTCCTCATATCCCAGCTCCTTGTCCACATATCCCAGCTCCTTGTCCTCATATCCCAGCTCCTTGACATCATATCCCAGCTCCTTGTCCTCATATCCCAGCTCCTTGACATCATATCCCAGTTCCTTGTCCTCATATCCCAGCTCCTTGTCCTCATATTCCAGCTCCTTGTCCTCATATCCCAGCTCCTTGTCCTCATATCCCAGCTCCTTGTCCTCATATCCCAGCTCCTTGACATCATATCCCAGTTCCTTGTCCTAATATCCCAGCTCCGTGTCCTCATATTCCAGCTCCTTGTCCTCATATCCCAGCTCCTTGTCCTCATATCCCAGCTCCTTGTCCTCATATCCCAGCTCCTTGACATCATATCCCAGTTCCTTGTCCTCATATCCCAGCTCCTTGTCCTCATATTCCAGCTCCTTGTCCTCATATCCCAGCTCCTTGTCCTCATATCCCAGCTCCTTGTCCTCATATCCCAGCTCCTTGTCCTCATATTCCAGCTCCTTGTCCTCATATCCCAGCTCCTTGTCCTCATATTCCAGCTCCTTGTCCTCATATCCCAGCTCCTTGTCCTCATATTCCAGCTCCTTGTCCTCATATTCCAGCTCCTTGTCCTCATATCCCAGCTCCTTGTCCTCATATCCCAGCTCCTTGTCCTCATATCCCAGCGCCTTGTCCTCATATCCCAGCTCCTTGTCCTCATATCCCAGCTCCTTGTCCTCATATCCCAGTTCCTTGTCCTCATATCCCAGCTCCTTGTCCCCATATCCCAGCTCCTTGTCCCCATATCTCAGCTCCTTGTCCTCATATTCCAGCTCCTTGTCCTCATATTCCAGTTCCTTGTCCTCATATTCCAGCTCCTTGTCCCCATATCCCAGCTCCTTGTCTTCATATCCCAGCTCCTTGTCCTCATATCCCAGCTCCTTGTCCTCATATTCCAGTTCCTTGTCCTCATATCCCAGCTCCTTGTCCCCATATCCCAGCTCCTTGTCCCCATATCTCAGCTCCTTGTCCTCATATTCCAGCTCCTTGTTTTCATATCCCAGTTCCTTGTCCTCATATCCCAGCTCCTTGTCCCCATATCCCAGCTCCTTGTCCTCATATCCCAGCTCCTTGTCCTCATATCCCAGCTCCTTGTCCTCATATCCCAGCTCCTTGTCCTCATATCCCAGCTCCTTGTCCTCATATTCCAGCTCCTTGTCCTCATATCCCAGCTCCTTGTCCTCATATTCCAGCTCCTTGTCCTCATATCCCAGCTCCTTGTCCTCATATTCCAGCTCCTTGTCCTCATATTCCAGCTCCTTGTCCTCATATCCCAGCTCCTTGTCCTCATATCCCAGCTCCATGTCCTCATATCCCAGCGCCTTGTCCTCATATCCCAGCTCCTTGTCCTCATATCCCAGCGCCTTGTCCTCATATCCCAGCTCCTTGTCCTCATATCCCAGCTCCTTGTCCTCATATTCCAGTTCCTTGTCCTCATATCCCAGCTCCTTGTCCCCATATCCCAGCTCCTTGTCCCCATATCTCAGCTCCTTGTCCTCATATTCCAGCTCCTTGTCCTCATATTCCAGTTCCTTGTCCTCATATCCCAGCTCCTTGTCCCCATATCCCAGCTCCTTGTCTTCATATCCCAGCTCCTTGTCTTCATATCCCAGCTCCTTGACATCATATCCCAGCTCCTTGTCCTCATATCCCAGCTCCTTGTCCTCATATCCCAGCTCCTTGTCCCCATATCCCAGCTCCTTGTCCTCATATCTCAGCTCCTTGTCCTCATATTCCAGCTCCTTGTCCTCATATTCCAGCTCCTTGTCTTCATATCCCAGTTCCTTGTTCTCATATCCCAGCTCCTTGTCCCCATATCCCAGCTCCTTGTCCTCATATTCCAGCTCCTTGTCCTCATATCCCAGCTCCTTGTCCCCATATCCCAGCTCCTTGTCCCCATATCTCAGCTCCTTGTCCTCATATTCCAGCTCCTTGTCCTCATATTCCAGTTCCTTGTCCTCATATCCCAGCTCCTTGTCCCCATATCCCAGCTCCTTGTCTTCATATCCCAGCTCCTTGACATCATATCCCAGCTCCTTGTCCTCATATCCCAGCTCCTTGTCCTCATATTCCAGTTCCTTGTCCTCATATCCCAGCTCCTTGTCCCCATATCCCAGCTCCTTGTCCCCATATCTCAGCTCCTTGTCCTCATATTCCAGCTCCTTGTCTTCATATCCCAGTTCCTTGTTCTCATATCCCAGCTCCTTGTCCCCATATCCCAGCTCCTTGTCCTCATATCCCAGCTCCTTGTCCTCATATCCCAGCTCCTTGATATCATATCCCTTCCAAGTGCTGAATAAACATTAGCTTGGTCTTTCCCCTGATAATTACCTTACTGCAGGTACGTGATTATCGATCCTAATTAATAATGATGAGGGGTAGGGGGATCACGCCCCCCCCCTCCCATGCACGCAAGAAACATTGACATTCCTCTACGCAAGAACATTTGCACGAGCCCCAACTCCATCCCCCCAAAATTCTCTCCGAATGAAAATGATATAAAACATGCAACACTGTACTCGTAAATTGTAGAGCTCCGAAGAAAATATATTTATGCATTTCTTGAATTGTGATTAGGTCCAATCACCTTCTGGCTCCGAATCATATCCTGTGTTACAATCACCTCGTGGTTTACATTCATCGCCTGGAATAAAATGGCTTCCTGGGATTCATTCACCTATTGGGAACCAATCACCTTCTGGGGGTACAATGACGTCTTGGGATCCAATCACCTCGCGATTGTTTAAGAGCCCGCTGCACTGAGGTGTGTAACAGGTCTCTAATACGGTCAGAGGAGGACTGACGAAGACGTATGTCTGCTGCGTGACCAACCCCATACCTGGAGAGGGTTCTGGCAGTTCTTCCACTCTCGACTTGTGAGAGCTTGGACCAACAGGCTGTTGCTTAGAGCGGCCCCTCAAGCCTACTTCTAACACGATCACTACTGTTGTAGAGTTTAAGCTTATTGATAAATCTCTTAACCCAACACCTACACGTCAATCATATTTAACCCGACGCCCCTCACCCAATCCCCATTCACCAATTTTCACTTCCACAATCTACAATCAGTTATTATCAGGGCCAATAGCACTCCCCCTTCGCCCCATTCCACCAATTCCCCAACATAAACCTTAATACGAAAACCACCCCACCACCCACCTCCACCAACAACTCCAACACGCACCCCGTCCTTACACCATCTGTCTCCAACAATATCCCCCCACCACACCTCCCCCTCCCCCCCCCCCACCTTTGATGGTCGACACGTGACCAGTATAATAACCGCCTCACAATTACAGGCAACAAAAACTGAATAAATTTGCCATTGATATAATCACACCGTGGCCGTGTTGAAGAACTGTCAGCCGCTCGTCACACACGCTGGCCGGTGTGCACGCCGCCCGCCACCCGCCTACACGCGCACATGTGTACACCACACGCAGGTGCACACAAACACCATCCTGGGAAACTGCTCATGTTGTGTGTGTGTGTGTGTGTGTGTGTGTGTGTGTGTGTGTGTGTGTGTGTGTGTGTGTGTGTGTGTGTGTGTGTGTGTGTGTGAGAGAGAGAGAGAGAGAGAGAGAGAGAGAGAGAGAGAGAGAGAGAGAGAGAGAGAGAGAGAGAGAGAGAGAGAGAGAGAGAGAGAGAGAGAGAGAGAGAGAGAGAGAGAGAGAGAGAGAGAGAGAGAGAGAGAGAGAGAGAAAGAGAGAGAGAGAGAATGTGTACTAACCTAGTTGTGCTTGTGAGGGTTGAGCCCAGACTCTTTGGTCCCGCCTCTCAACTGTCAATCAACCGGAGTACAGATTCCTGAGCCTATTAGACTGTCATATCTACATTTGAAACTGTGTATGGAGATTCCACCTGGAGTCTGTGTATGTGTGCGTGGGTGAGGGGGGGGATTGTATTTACTATTTTGTGTCTATAGGATCGAGCTTTTAGCTTTAGGACCACTGCCTTCTAACCTAACCTTCGGTTGACTAATGTACTGACTCCTGACCTATCCCCCCCCCCCCCCCCATCACATCTGCTACATATAAATTTTTCCAACATCCCCAAGATGCAGCCCTAAGAAGCTGCCTAGCTCCCAGGTACCATTTTACGGCCAGGTGAACAGATACATAAGGTAAAAGAAACTTCCCATTAGCTTCTGCCTCCGCCAGAGAAATCGAACTCAGACCCTAACTGATCGGAAAGGATTCAGCTTCAACTCTTGGACCCGCCTTTTTTTTAGCGGCCGGTCATCTTATAAAATGACTCGAAGTGTATTTTTAATATCGTACATATTTTCGTATAAGTGGATAGAGTTTTCTGCAACCCGCACCCTTCGTTCATTGCCACCACAACCACCATCATCCCCACCACTATCACCACTACCACCATCCTCACCACCACCACTATCATCATTACCATATTGGTGGCGATTGTAGGGATGCCATTGCCACCACCACCCCAACCACCACCACCACCTCCGTCCCCATCACCACCACCACTACCACCATCATCCCCATCACTATCACCACCACCACCATCCTCACCACCACTATCATCATTACCATATTGGTGGCGATTGTAGGGATGCCATTGCCACCACCACCCCAACCACCACCACTACCACCACCACCATCCTCACCCCTATCTTCACCACCATCATTATCATCATTACCATAGTGGTGGTGATTGTGGGGACACCACAACCACCACCATCACCACTACCACTACCATCATCACCACCACCACCATCACCATCACCACCAACACCACCACCACCATCACTACCACCACCACCACCATCACCACCACTACCACCACCACCACTACCACCATCATCATCATCATCATCATCATCTTCATCATCACCATCACCACCACCACCATCACCACCACCACCACCATCATCACCACCACCACCACCACCACTACCACCACCACCATCATCATCATCATCATCATCATCATCACCATCACCACCACCACCACCATCATCACCACCACCACCACCACCACTACCACCACCACCATCATCATCATCATCATCATCATCACCATCACCACCACCACCATCACCACCACCACCACCACCATCACCACCACCACGTGACCTCCAACAATCAACACTCCAAATAAAAGTTCATAAAAACTTGGATTCCTTATTCGCTAATGTGGACCATCTTGTTTTATGGGCCGGGACGGTGATGGCAACAGTGTCTGCTGCACCACTGTCACTCATGTTCCTCCTCTCCTAGCCCAGCCTCACTGTCACCTAGCCCAGCCTCACTGTCACCTAGCCCAGCCTCACTGTCACCTAGCCCAGCCTCATTGTCACCTAGCCGCACATCACTATCTCACAGCCCCACCTGACTGTCACCTAACCTGCTTGATGGGGTTCAGGGTTCTGGGAGTTCTTCTACTTCCCAAGCCCGGCCCGAGGCCAGGCTTGACTTGTGAGAGTTTGGTCCACCAGGCTGTTGCTTGGAGCGGCCCGTAGGCCCACATACCCACCACAGCCCGGTTGGTCCGGCACTCCTTGGAGAAAATTATCTAGTTTTCTCTTGAAGATGTCTACGCTTGTTTTGGCAATATTTCTTATACTCGCTGGTAGGACGTTGAACAACCGCGGACCTCTGAAGTTGTGTTCTCTGATTGTGCCTATCGCATCCCTGATCTTCAGTGGTTCTATTCTACATTTTCTTCCATATCGTTCACTCCAGTATGTTGTTATTTTACTGTGTAGATTTGGGACTTGGCCCTCCAGTATCTTCCAGGTGTATATTATTTGATATCTCTCTTGTCTTCTTTCTTGTGAGTACATTTGGAGGGCTTTGAGACGATCCCAATAATTTAGGTGTTTTATCTCGTCTATGCGTGCCGTATATGTTCTCTGTATTCGCTCTATTTCAGCAATCTCTCCTGCTCTATTTCTCTCTTGCTCTCAATCTCTCCTCCTCTATTTCAGCAATCTCTCCTGCTTGAGTACTGAGCAGTAATCAAGACGGGACAACACAAGTGACTTGAAGAGTACAATCATTGTGATGGGATCCCTGGATTTGAAAGTTCTCGTAATCCATCCTATCATTTTTCTGGCTGACGCAATATTTGCTTGGTTATGCTCCCTAAACGTTAGATCGTCAGACATCATTATTCCCAAATCCTTTGCATGCTGCTTTCCTACTATGGGCACATTTGATTGTGTTTTGTACCCTGTATTATGTTTAAGGTCCTTTCTTAGCCGCATCTCGCTTTCTCCTAGCCGCACCTCACTATCCTAGTCGCACCTCACCCTCTCCTAGCCGCACCTCAATATCTCCTAGCTGCTCCCCACACCACCCTTCACCCTCTCCTATCCCACAGATTATTTCGTGTTTTCCAGTCCTACCAACGCCCGGTAGATGTGGGGGGGACTCCGATATTAGGGAGTGAGTGGCGTGGGGGTCGTATTCCCAGGACGGTGTAGAGAGGGGCTCTATTACGGCGGGTAACTGGAGCCGACAGCCTCGTATATCATACTCGTGCGTGTACATTCCCTCTCCAGCCTAATATTAAGTCTATTTCAAGAACCCTCGTCCTAGGTTTCGCTGTGGTAGTACGATGGATATGTTGACGAGGTATATATATACCCCTGTATTCACCTAGTTGTGTTTGCGGGGGTTGAGCTTTGTTCTTTCGGCCCGCCTCTCAACTGTCAATCAACTGTTTACTAACTACTTTTTTTTTCCTCCACACACACACACACACACACACACACACACACACACACACACACACACACACACACACACACACACACAGGAAGTGATGTGGTGGAGGCTGACTCCATACACAGTTTCAAGTGTAGATATGATAGAGCCCAATAGGCTCAGGAATCTGTACACCTGTTGATTGACGGTTGAGAGGAGGGGACCAAAGACCCAGAGCTCAACCCCCGCAAGCACAACTAGGTGAGTACAACTAAGTGAGTACATACACACACCAGGAAGCAGCCCGTGACAGCTGACTAACTCCAAGGTACCTATTTACTGCTAGGTAACAGGGGCACTCAGGGTGAAAGAAACTTTGCCCATTTGTTTCTGCCTGGTGCGGGAATCGAACCCGCCCCACAGAATTAAGAGTCCTGCACGCTATCCACCAGGCTACCAGGGCTCCTATTGTGTGTGTGTGTATGTGTGTGTGTGTGTGTGTGTGTGTGTGTGTGTGTGTGTGTGTGTGTGTGTGTGTGTGTGTGTGTGTATGTGTGTGTGTATGTGTGTGTGTGTGTGTGTGTGTGTGTGTGTGTGTGTGTGTGTGTGTGTGTGTGTGTGTGTGTGTGTGTGTGTGTGTGTGTGTGTGTATGTGTGTGTGTATGTGTGTGTGTGTGTGTGTGTGTGTGTGTGTGTGTGTGTGTGTATGTGTGTGTGTGTGTATGTGTGTGTGTGTGTGTGTGTGTGTGTGTGTGTGTGTGTGTGTGTGTGTGTGTGTGTGTGTGTGTGTGTGTGTGTGTGTGTGTGTGTGTGAATCACGAAGAAATTAACACGTGATGAATAATGTGACACTGTCGACCACTAAGAAATTAAATAGGAAATTCCTTAGGTACTTTCGTATTAATCAAAGCATCTTGAGAAGGATGCAAGTGCCAGAAGTGCTTACATTAGCCACGTCATATATGTATAGCTAAAATCGTCATCAAGTATAGGGAAAATTGTCAGGGCGGGGGTGGGGGTACCTACCAAACATGTGGCTACCTTGTGCAGGTTCCGGGGATCAAAGGCCCCGAGGCCCGGTCTCCAATCAGGCCTCCAGGTTGGTTGACTGATCAACCAGGCTGTTGGATGCGGCTGCTCGCAGCCTGGCATGAATCACACCGTATGAAAGCCTAACGTTTGAATCACATTAACTGACCACACCCTCTCCCACAGGGGAAGAGGTCCCCCCTGAGGTCCATAGGGAGGAAAGGGGTGTGATCAGGTAACAATATAATGAAGTCACAACGATGAATATAATGCAGGCAATAGGCAGGCAGGCAATATAATGAATCCACAACGATTTCAAAATGATGTCTTACTCTCGTGATCCTTGACCTAGAATACTGCAGCTACCAGGTTGGCGTAGCACACGTGCATGATCAACATTCACCAAGTTGCACATAATATCCCACTACTGAGCGTAAAGCAATATCTGGACACCTGACAACTAAGGCCATTGGTTGTTTACGAGCTTAGCATCCCTATCAAGCGGTCCCAGATGCTGCTGCTGCTGCCTCTCCCAACGCCCCCCCCCCCTCCCTCCCGGAGCGCTCACAACACCCACCCTCGCTCATCCTCTATCAATATCCGTACGTTTATTTATTTGAACGGATCTTTTAGCCATTCACGTCACGCCAGGGTCCATGACGGTGCAGCGGCGGCGGAGGGTTGCATCGTCATTAAGGGTCGTGTCGTCTCCGTCAGACCTCGCGGGGCGCACGGTTGCCGTCGGCCGCCACCAACAGCGACACTAACGTCACACCACAAGTGACCTACAGTCGCATGCAATATTCATTAGCCGCTCACAATAGCTAGTAAATCACTGACTATATTGACGAGTCACACTTATAATGCTCAACATCGCCCACGGTGTCCCAGAAGTGGTTACATTATTCAAAACGAACGAGTAGGTATCGTACCTCAACGGACAGCCATCTGACAGCAATCAACTATTTATATAGCATAAATACACCCGTAAAATGATACCCAATAAAATATTCCCCGCACACAACTAGATTATTACCCAAAAAATACAAAACTTAGAGCGAACATTCTATCACATAAGGTCAGGAAGATTAAAATCCCTAAGAGCGCGCACATCCCGCGACACAAGGAAACCTATCGCGCTCCGCGGGGCCGCGATCGTACCCGCCAAAACACCGAAGATAAACGACAATCTAATACAGCTTGAGCACGTACCTCCCTCTTCATCTTGGCCTGCAGGAGGGTGTGGAGGCGGTCGTAGAGGTTGTGTCCATTATTAATACTGTTATTATTGTTGGGTGAGCCTGGCGGGGGCGGGGAGGAGCCCAGCATGCCGCCCTCCCTCGTCGGGAAGAGTGACGCCGCCGATACCTGCTGGCGGAGCTTCGCCAGGATGTCTTCCCCTTCGGTTAAGCCGCCGCCAGGCTTGAGCGGGCTGTCTCGTCCGCCCATCAGCCCGAGACTGTCCTCCTGTTCCATGTCCGAAACCCGCTCCTCGGTACCAGACTGTAATACACACAAACCATACATGTTAGTTATACACACATCATATCACATACAAAAGTAACTGGAGCGGATGTACAGGGGTTTGTGTGATGGCTTCGGTCACAGACTGACTGCAGGAGTGTGTGTGTGTGTGTACTTACCTAGTTGTGCTGGCGGGGGTTGAGCTCTGGCTCTGGTCCCGTCTCTTAACTGTCAATCAACTAATGTACAGGTTCCTGAGCCTAGGAACCTGTACATTTGTTGAGCCGGTGTGTGTGTGTGGGGGGGGGGAGAGCGGTTGTAGGAATACATGACAAAGAAATAATATTTAACAAGGTAATTACAGCTCCCAGTACACACGATACACAATTGATGCCATACCTATGTATCACCCGTAAAGACTGTCCCGTGGAGCAGTAGTAGCACCCTCGCCTTGCATTTAGCGAGCGATTTGGCCTGGGTTCGTATCCTGGCCAGGGAGGATTTACTGGGCGCCAATCTTTAACTGTACGCCTCTGTTCACCATGCAGTGATTGGGTACCGGGTTGTTAAAGGATTGACGAGTCGTATCCCAGGAACACTATTGGGTAAGGCTTACCATGAGCTATAGGAAGGTAAAGCTCTCAGCCTGCTAACAGGAGTGTTGATCCTGTACCCACCTGTGTACAAAAAAAAAAGAAAACCTCGAGGTCACCCACACATCTCAACCTGATCAACGGGGCTGTGGACTGCAAGAAGCGATGACCAACAGTTTAGTTGATCATAAAATTAATCGCCGGGAACAGCGAGTAATTGTAGTGACTCAAATAATAATCATAATGAGTGCATCACAGTGGGTTATCAATTATAATATATTATATAAATATATATATATATATATATATATATATATATATATATATATATATATATATATATATATATATATATATATATATATATATATATATATATGCGAACAAGCCTGAATGGCTAAATGGCTTTTTATATATATATATATATATATATATATATATATATATATATATATATATATATATATATATATATATATATATATATATATATACACACACACACACACACACACACACACACACACATGCTTGTTTCAAGCAAAGGGTCAGGGCCAAAAAGTATACTTCCGGGTTGATCAATTAGCTGTGGTAGTTGCCTTAACAACACTCCAGGCTGTTACACTTTACCCAACAAGTGGTTGAGCTTGGATAAGCTTGCACATCCTCGCCTCTCCTTGACAGATTCTTAGCTTACTTACACAATTTCTTGTGAACGCGGAGTTAAAAAAAAAGCACTTCCGTTGTCGAGAACAGAAACCATGTATTTGTCCCGCCCTGCCACGGGGATCGAACCCAGGATTCTTCATTGAGAATCCAGGGAAGAGAGTACGTGGAACTGTACGGAGCATGTACCTTGGTTACCTGGTTGATACCTGGTTGATGGGGTTCTGGGAGTTCTTCTACTCCCCAAGCCCGACCCGAGGCCAGGCTTGACCTGTGAGAGTTTGGTCCACCAGGCTGTTGCTTGGAGCGGCCCGCAGGCCGGGTCGGGCCTCCCTACCTGTAGGGAGGAGTCTCCATACCTTGGAGTTACCTTTCGATGGTTCCGGGGATCAACGTCCCCGCGGCCCGCTCTCTGACCAGGTCTCCTGGTTGGTATGTGGTCAACCACACTGCTCAGTGGGAAGCTAGTCTTCGTGTGCTGATTTCAACCTGATGCAATCTACAGTAACTTCTGAATTCCACCATGCAGGTACACAGTGACAGTGTAGAGTATCAGTGTAAGGCATGACAGTGTAAGGCGTGACAGTGTAGGGATTGACAGTGCAGGGCGTGACAGTGCAGGGCATGTCAGTGTAGGGCATGACAGTGTAGGCGTGACAGTGCTCTCTAGAGTGGAGTACTGCTGCACAATGACAGCACCTTTCAAAGCTGGAGAAATTACTGACCTGGAGAGCGTGCAGAGATCCTTTACTGCTAGTATCCACTCAGTGAAACATCTAAACTATTGGGACCGACTAAAATGCCTAAATTTGTATTCTCTTGAGCGCAGGCGGGAGAGATACATAATAATTTACACGTGGAAAATATTAGAGGGGGCTGGTCCTAAACCTGCACACAGAAATAACACCACATGAGACCAGAAGGCATGGCAGGATTAAAATTTTTACATTTTGCCCCGAGGGGCGAGTTTATTGGGCAGCGCCACTCATCTTGTGAGTGAACATACCGCCATAGCAGAATGTACAACACTCCCCAATAGGAAGAAAACCCGCTGGGTTGTTCATCCTGTCACTTGTACCCAGACACAGCTGGGACTTGCTTAACTGTCTCAAGTGAACAGCTCCTCAAACAAGAAGATTAACATTTATCAACCCTTAAAAGCTTACGTTATCTTGCGGGTGCAAAATGGGGAAATCTTTTAAGAACAGTATCAATATTTGACAAATAGTGTTTTCCTAACTGTCTCACCTAACACTATAGCATATATCATATATATCAAAACGCTTGTGCTCTCTAGAGTGGAGTACTGCTGCACAATGACAGCCCCTTTCAAAGCTGGAGAAATTGCTGAGCTGGAGACCGTGCAGAGAACCTTTACTGCTAGAATCCACTCAGTAAAACATCTAGGCTATTGGGACCAACTAAAGAGCCTAAATCTCCATTCTCTTGAGCGCAGGCGGGAGAGATACATAATAATTTACACGTGGAAAATATTAGAGGGGCTGGTCCCAAACCTGCACACAGAAATAACACCACATGAGACCAGTAGGCATGGCAGGATGTGCAGAATACCCCCGTTGAAGAGCAGAGGTGCAACAGGTACTCTGAGAGAGAACTCTATCAACATCAGAGGCCCGAGACTGTTCAACACGCTTCCGCTACACATTAAGGGACATAACTCATAACTGGCCGACCCCTCACAGTGTTCAAGAGAGAACTGGATAAGCACCACCAAAGGATACCTGATCAACCAGGCTGTGATTCATACGTCAGGCTGCGAGCAGCCGCGTCAAACAGCCTGGTTGACCAGTCCAGCAACGAGGAGGCCTGGTCGACGACCGGGCCGCGGGGACGCTAAGTCCCGGAAACACTTCAAGGTAAGGTAGCGTGACAGTGCAGGTCGTGACAGTGCAGGTCGTGACAGTGCAGGTCGTGACAGTGTAGGTCGTGACAGTGTAGGTCGTGACAGTGCAGGTCGTGACAGTGCAGGTCGTGACAGTGCAGGTCGTGACAGTGTAGGGCGTGACAGTGTAGGTCGTGACAGTGCAGGTCGTGACAGTGCAGGTCGTGACAGTGCAGGTCGTGACAGTGCAGGTCGTGACAGTGTAGGGCGTTTTAGTGTAGGTCGTGACAGTGTAGGGCGTGACAGTGCAGGTCGTGACAGTGCAGGTCGTGACAGTGCAGGTCGTGACAGTGCAGGTCGTGACAGTGCAGGTCGTGACAGTGCAGGTCGTGACAGTGCAGGTCGTGACAGTGCAGGTCGTGACAGTGTAGGGCGTGACAGTGTAGGTCGTGACAGTGCAGGTCGTGACAGTGTAGGGCGTGACAGTGTAGGGTGAGACAGTATAAGACGTGACAGTGTTGTAGTGAGGTGTGTGAGTGCACTATGCACTATACTATAATAAGATGCATCAATAACCACTCGGTCACTAAGGAAACATTCTCCTCAAGTTCCTGAATTTCTCAGCTCCAGTCCTTTCAAACTTTAAGTTACATAAATGCCTGAAATTACAGCACAACAATTGATATATTACGAATTCTTCCTCTCACTATACTGTCCACATTACACACACCATATTGTCCACACTACGCACCATACTGTCCATACAACACTGTCCACACACCATACTGTCTACACACCACACACCATACTGTCCACACACCATACTGTCTACACACCATACTGTCTACACACCACACACCATACTATCTACACACCACACACCATACTGTCCACACACCATACTGTCTACACACCACACACCATACTGTCTACACACCACACACCATACTGTCCACACACCATACTGTCTACACACCATACTGTCTACACACCACACACCATACTGTCCACACACCATACTGTCTACACACCATACTGTCTACACACCACACACCATACTGTCTACACACCATACTGTCTACACACCACACACCATACTGTCTACACACCACACACCATACTGTCTACACACCATACTGTCTACACACCACACACCATACTGTCCACACACCATACTGTCTACACACCATACTGTCTACACACCACACACCATACTGTCTACACACCACACACCATACTGTCCACACACCATACTGTCCACACACCATACTGTCCACACACCATACTGTCTACACACCACACACCATACTGTCCACACACCATACTGTCTACACACCACACACCATACTGTCCACACACCATACTGTCTACACACCACACACCATACTGTCCACACACCATACTGTCCACACACCATACTGTCTACACACCATACCGACGTTCGCCTCCTGCTACTCAAGGCATTTTATCTCCAATATCTATCTGTCGAGGCCAAACCAGCCCAGGGGGCCACGGTTTGTCATCCTTCTTCCGTGTCTATCTTGGCCCCACCCCGGTGTGTCTCTGGCCCACCCCCTGGCAGTCCCTCGGCATGTCCCTGGGCTACCTCTAGCCCTTCCCTGACATGTCCATGACCCGTCTTCGGCATGTTCCTAACCCTCGCAATGAATATCTTTCAGACTCGGTACCGTATGTCCCCTAAATAACATGGCCGTATATCCCTAGATACTTTACTATATGTCCCCTAGATACCCCTGCCGTATAATATTAGCCCGATGGCAACTAGCCTCTGGTTAGGTTCTGACTCTAACCCTAGCCCAACTTTGCAGGACCCCTGGCTTACCGCTAGCCAGGGACAGCCCTTGCAGACCATGTCAGGGACACAGTCGATAATGGCGCTCCGTAACCTTAGGAGGGTGATGGAGGCAGGGTATGCATCGCCATGCATGTCCCACCATTCATTTGGTCGCGAAGCTGTGTCAGAGTTGGCAGCGGGATTGTAGGCCTCGATGTAGGCGTGGTTCTGGGGGCGTGGGTGGTGAACGTGGGCTGAGGGATAGGGCGGCAGGGATTTATTGGCGTGGTGTGGACTCCGTCAGTGGGTTGAGCCGGTGGGCGTGGGCTGGGGGCAGCGGGCGTGGGCTGGGGGGCAAGAGGCGTGGGCTGGGGGCAGCGGGCGTGGGCTGGGGGCACTGGGCGTGGGCTGAGGGCGGCGGGCGTGGGTCACGACCCCTCCGCCCCACGCCCGCCGCCATGTCACCGAGTCACTGCTTGATAAATTGTAAACAAAATTCATTAATGGTGTGTACCGGTGGGGGAGTTGCTAGACCTGGGGCGAGGGGGGGGGAGGGCAGAGATCACTCTCTTAATCACGGTGACAGCAGTCCACGCCCACATGCCACCCACCGCCCCACACGCCCCCACGCCCCCACGCCACCCAGTATCTAACCCCACACCACACATCCAAGTGTAAGATTGTTGCTATAGTGAGAACAAATTCTCCAGCATGGTCCTGTCCCAATTACGAGGGGGGTGTTACAAGCCCATTACATATTGGAAACGACTACGTCCACGGCTGCTCCTTCCAATATGTTCACAATTATCCGAATTTGCTTTGTTCAAAGTTATACATTATGTATGCAACGCCACCTTGAAGAATTTAGCTTAGCGGGTAAGGAGGTGTTCAAGAACAATTAGATGGTCTGGGGGTAAATCAGTGTAGACTTAGTCAGAGACCGGGCCGCAGGAACGTTGATCCTCGGATCCAAGGCGAGGTAGGTAAAGTTTGTAGATGAATCAAGGATTGTTATTTAATTTTTATTCAGGGATATTCCAGCGTGAGTCACGAATCTGTGGCTGGCCCTCAAAGGGAATCTGCGTCTGGTACAAGTGACAGGATGAACAACCCAATACTGCCCCTATGGCGGTGTGTTCACTCACAGGATGAGTAACGCTGCCCAACTCTTCCCCTGAGGCGGTGTGTTCACTCACAGGATGAGTAACGCTGCCCAACTCTTCCCCTGAGGTGGTGTGTTCACTCACAGGATGAGTAACGCTGCCCAACTCTGCCCCTGAGGCGGTGTGTTCACTCACAGGATGAGTAACGCTGCCCAACTCTTCCCCTGAGGTGGTGTGTTCACTCACAGGATGAGTAACGCTGCCCAACTCTGCCCCTGAGGCGGTGTGTTCACTCACAGGATGAGTAACGCTGCCCAACTCTTCCCCTGAGGCGGTGTGTTCACTCACAGGATGAGTAACGCTGCCCAACTCTTCCCCTGAGGCGGTGTGTTCACTCACAGGATGAGTGATGATGCCGGATAAGCTCTCCCCTCGGAACAAAAGTTAAAATTGAGCACATCCTCTGTAAGTCAAACGAAAGTTGCTACCTCTGCTACGTTGTCATTGGCTTGCAACTTAACACATAAATTATATTCAAGAAGGTAAACATTGCAATTGCACGCCCTCCCCACCACTGCACCAGCCGCCCACGCCCTCCCTGCCACTGCACCAGCCGCCCACGCCCTCCCTGCCACTGCACCAGCCGCCCACGCCCTCCCCTCCACTGCACCAGCCGCCCACGCCCTCCCCACCACTGCACCAGCCCCCCACGCCCTCCCCACCACTGCACCAGCCCCCCACGCCCTCCCCACCACTGCACCAGCCGCCCACGCCCTCCCCACCACTGCACCAGCCGCCCACGCCCTCCCCACCACTGCACCAGCCGCCCACGCCCTCCCCACCACTGCACCAGCCCCCCACGCCCTCCCCACCACTGCACCAGCCCCCCACGCCCTCCCCTCCACTGCACCAGCCGCCCACGCCCTCCCCACCACTGCACCAGCCGCCCACGCCCTCCCCACCACTGCACCAGCCGCCCACGCCCTCCCCACCACTGCACCAGCCGCCCACGCCCTCCCCACCACTGCACCAGCCGCCCACGCCCTCCCCACCACTGCACCTGCCGCCCACGCCCTCCCCACCACTGCACCAGCCGCCCACGCCCTCCCCACCACTGCACCAGCCCCCCACGCCCTCCCCACCACTGCACCAGCCGCCCACGCCCTCCCCACCACTGCACCAGCCGCCCACGCCCTCCCCACCACTGCACCAGCCGCCCACGCCCTCCCTGCCACCAGAGAACCGTGTGGGGGCAGGCTTCTCGGAAAGTGATATCACGAGGAGCGACCATTAAACAGGGACGCCGTAAATCTAATAATACGATTTAATGGCGCAATAAACCTATGATCGAGCAGCTGGGGGCCAGGGGCGGCGGCACTGGCACCAAGGGATGGCCAGGGGCGGCGGCACTACCACTTAGGGATGGCCAGGGGGGGGGAGGGAATGGTGTGGGTGGAACTGGTTGTGATCATGGTGGTAGGGTGGTGGTGGTGGTGGTCCTGCTACTAAGACGCCGCTGGTGATGGTAGGATGGTACTGGTTTGGTGCTAGGTGATGTTGGTGATGGGGGGGGGGTAATGGTTGTAGGTGATGGTAACTTGGTACTGGTGATTGCTGAGTGGTGGTGCGGGTGGTAGCCAACAGATTATATAAGTAAGGTGATATTAGACGTAGATGATGGTGGTGGATCCTCATTTTATATATATATATATATATATATATATATATATATATATATATATATATATATATATATATATATATATATATATATAACTTTAGAACACTTTCCCACCAGGAGACTCGAACCCTAGCCAGCACAGAAGCCTTCCAGCAACTGGCATAACAGGTACGCCTTAACCCTCTGCACCACCGCTCAGACCCTTAAAAGAGATGGTAATTTCGGAGTATTTAAATCCCCCAAAGATCAACACCTCCCAAGAGCACCAGAGCAAGTGAGGGGTCATTTAGACGTTAATTTCATCAAGTCCCTGTTAATATGGGAAGACACAGTGTCTCTGCTATTTATATATATATATATATATATATATATATATATATATATATATATATATATATATATATATATATATATATATATATATATAAACCTACACTTGAAACAATCCATCGATCCCACGTCTATTATGCTAGCCATTGCAACACTATATAAACCCATGACCTTAATTTGGTGTTGGGCTTAATGGCTATCAACCACTGAAGGGTTATTAAGGTCACCACAAACGCTTACTGACCAACCAGCAAGTACATCTTAGTTCTGAATATAGTCCAGAGCTAAAAATACTCCTAGTGTATTCAAGTCGAGCAGGGGGGGGGGGGAGGGTTTACAGGGGTATACCTTTCTGTGTATAGGTCCCTATGCTCCCTCAAGGCCCTGAAATATGCCACATAACATGCATGCTGGTGACTTTCCTGGGACTCTCGCGGAGAGTTGAAATGACCTAATCACCAAGATGGCAGTAAGACGCTGACATCACAGACATCAACATGCTTCAAGGGTGCTAAGAGTTAAGTTTTTATACACATGTAATAACATCATCTGCACTGTGCCTCTCTCGTCCGCTCTCTCGTCACCCTGCATAGAGAGCAGGGTGACGAGAGAGCGGCAGGATGACCAGTGACAGGGTGAGAAGAGTGTGACAAGTGACAAGACATGACTCTCAGAGACCGGCAGGTATAACTACCACAGAGAACAGGGGGGTGACACGAGCCGCAAGGTGACGGATGACAGGGGTAACAATAGTGTGAAAGGGTGACAAGAGACGCAAGGTGACGGGATGACAGGGGTAACAATAGAGTGTGTGACAGGGTGACAAGAGACAGTGTGACAGGGTGACAAGAGACGCAAGGTGACGGGATAACAGGGGTAACAATAGAGTGTGACAGGGGTGACAAGAGCCGCAAGGTGACGGGATGACAAGAGTAACAATAGAGAGTGTGACAGGGGTAACAATAGAGAGTGTGACAGGGGTAACAATAGAGAGAGTGTGACAGGAAGAGTGACGCAGGATGAGTCTTGGCCACACCACGCACGGGACGCGACGCATCATCTCTAATCCCTGGCCGTTCACGTCACAATTGTCGCGCTTATTATCTTAACTCCTCGTTTACGAGAGTCGGCATTCACTCGTTATCTTAATGGCTGGCAGATAACGCCAGGAAATACTCCCTGCTCACCCCTGGAAGAGGGGGGGGGGAAGGTCAAATGAGGGAGGGCGGAGGGTAGGTTTGTAAACTGAAGAAAAGTTGTTGGGTTCGAGAAAGCAAGGATACCTGTGATTTACCTGTGCCGAGTTATTGTCTCGCAGACATTTCTAGTGATGATTTGATGGATAAGGTTTTTACAACCCCGCGGCCCACATAGCTAGCCACCACAACCCTATTGATCCCTGAAGGATCCACAACCTCTGCCGGCATTCAAACTATGATGTCACAGTGGCATCACGTACCTTCTGCACGCCGTATATATTAAACAACATTATATCTCTTATTTACTACGGGCTATTCATGCCCGTGCCACTTCTTGAGAGGCTTAATATTTATCAATCAATCTCCTATTTTCGATAGGTTGGGTTGGGTTAGGATGAGTTGGGTTGGTTGGATTGGGGGTTAAGCTAGGTGAGGATGGGTTAGGTTGGGTTGGGTTAAGCTTGGTGAGGATAGGTTAGGTTGGGTTGAGTTGGGTTTGGTTAAGCTAGGTGAGGTTTATTTTAAAGAGTAGCGACGTTGTAAACATACAAACTTTTCTCGGCTCTTAAACCCGGCTCACTGATCCAACACTTCCTGGATGAACATATGTAATTCCTGAAGACAATCTTCAATCATTGTTCCGGCACTTCCCTGTTTGAAACCTGCTTGATGGGATTCTGGGAGTTCTTCTACTCCCCAAGCCCGGCCCCAAGCCAAGCATGACTTGTGAGAGTTTGGTCCATCAGGCTGTAGCTTGGAGCGGCCCGTAGGTCCACATACCCACCACAACCCGGTTAGTCCGGCACTTCTTGAAGAAAACTATCTAGTTTTCTCTTGAAGATGTCCACGGTTGTTCCGGCAATATTTCTTATAGTCGCTGGGAGGACGTTGAACAACCGCGGACCTCTGACATTTATACAGTGTTCTCTGATTATGCCTATGGCACCTCTGCTCTTCACTGGTTCTATTCTGCATTTTCTTCCATATCGTTCACTCCAGTACGTTGTTAATTTACTGTGTAGATTTGGGACCTGGCCCTCCAGTATTTTCCTTTGTATATTATTTAATATCTCTCTCGTTTCCTTTCTAGTGAGTACATTTGGAGAGCTTTGAGACGGTCCCAATAATTTAGGTGCTTTATCGCGTCTATGTTATCCCTAATCTTATAGTGGAAGTGCACCTCCTGGAGACGTGGGGCCAGATTCACGAAACAGGTACCCAAGCATTTAAGCACCTGTACATTTGTCAGCTTTGTTTACAATTATTAAACAGTTAATGAGCTCCGAAGCACCAGGAGGCTGTTTATAACAATAACAACAGTTGATTGGCAAGTTTTCATGCTCGTAAACTGTTTAATAAATGTAACCAAAGCTGTCAAAGATTGAGGAAAGATGTACACGTTCGTAAGTGCTTGCGTAACTACTTCGTGAATCTGGCTCGAGGTCCACCAGCAAGTATAAGTGCGGCGCATTAAAAAAAAAAAAAGGTATATTACATAGGATAATACAACAGAATTCATGTTTAACCGAGAAAACACTGAGGTTATACGATGGGATCGAACCCACAATCTGGACTCAACCACCCAGGCTTCTAGTATCTCTCATTTGTGGTACTTGGGGTCTTTCTTGAGGTTATCTTGAGATGATTTCGGGGCTTTAGTGTCCCCGCGGCCCGGTCCTTGACCAGGCCTCCACCCCCAGGAAGCAGCCCGTGACAGCTGACTAACTCCCAGGTACCTATTTACTGCTAGGTAACAGGGGCATTCAGGGTGAAAGAAACTTTGCCCATTTGTTTCCGCCTCGTGCGGGAATCGAACCCGCGCCACAGAATTACGAGTCCTGCGCGCTATCCACCAGGCTACGAGGCCCTCCTGGCCACTACTTAACATCAGATACCCCCTAAATGCCATTATCACGGGCTATTCATGCCCGTGCCACCTATTGGGGTGGCTTAATCTTCAATCAAATGCCATTAATCTGAAATGGAACTTTTCTCACAGACTCCCCCCCCCCTCTCTTTTTACCTCGGCACCAATACGAACACCTTCGTTCCTGGGGCATACCTGGGGGCATACCTGGAGCATACCTGGGGGCATACCTGGAGGCGTACCTGGAGCATACCTGGGGGCATACTTGGGAGCATACCTGGAGGCATACCTGGGGCATACCTGGAGCATACCTGGGGGCATACTTGGGGGCATACCTGGGGGCGTACCTGGAGGCATACTTGGAGGCATACCTGGGGCATACCTGGGGGCATACCTAGAGCATACCTGGGGGCATACCAGGAGCATGTCCCAGCCTAGTGTATAGCCAGACAAGCAACAACCTCGCACCACCACCCTACTACCTGGACGAAAATAGCCGCGCCTTAATGAGAGTTTGATGAAGGTGAGACGACACTCACCATCCTCACCATCATCATCATCATCCTCTGACTCGCCTGCCAACACACCATTTTATTTTCTGTCTCCAGCTGTCACCAGTTCAATCCTTTGGTCATCGCTTCGTCTCTGTATCTCTCGTTCATTGCGGCTTCCTTCCCTCCGCTGGGGACGCTGGGACACCCATTGTGATTATTTTGTCTAGCTTCCGTTATTTACCCAGGGCCCTCTGTCCTCACAGTCTTTATCATCCACCTACCTGGCTTCACTATCTCTGTCATCCACCATCCACCCTCTGTCGTATCTCGTCTTCCACTGCTTATCGCACCAGCCCTTGTCATGCAAAGGCATGCAATCCACACCTCTATCTTGCCAAGATGTCATCCACACCCCCTTCCCCCCTCTTCCCCTGGCGAGTCAACCCCTTTGATGTACCCCCTCCCCCCGCCCGTCAAATCAAAGCCTGTCATTCACTCCTCTGTCTTATTACACGACAGAGGATTGACAACTACCGTCACTCTTCCGTGCCAAATGTAACCCCTCCCCCCCCTCCTCTTCTGCACTTCTTAAACACCCTGCTCTCCCTCCCACGGCACCTGTATCAACACGCCCTCCTCCCACGCCTCCCACCGCGTCGCCACCACGCCCACCATCAACCATTAATCCACCATCACATCCAGCTGTATATCCAACCCGCCCAGATGGATATCTTATCCGGTCCGCTGGTGCCTCCACGCATCTTAGGTTTCACGATATCGCCCAAACACAGCCCTAAGGTCTTTGGTTTCACGATATCGCCCAAACACAGCCCTAAGATCTTAGGTTTTACGATATCGCACAAACACAACACCTCGTACATCCCGTCCTCTCGAATACGATATCGCATGTTGACATATCAATCCTCCAGGGCCAAAAACTGCTGTACGGGGAATCATACCGGCTCGTAAAACTGGCGTATGTCCCGTTTTATATTCACGGGTTACGTTAGGCTCTGGCGATTTAGTACATGAGTTTAGTGACGTAGTGAATGCTTGAGAGGACGGGCTGGAGATAATGCCGCTCACATTCACAATTACTGACTAATATCAAGCTTATTAATATTGTCATAATTATATATATATATATATATATATATATATATATATATATATATATATATATATATATATATATATATATATATATAGTTACAAATAAGGAGAAACAGGCAGGGGAAGGAGGCGAGGGCAGGTACTGTCAGTCTCCTTTATAAGTAACTGAGCAGGTGGGTGTGGTCTATGACCAGGCAGACTGTTGATGCTTGCAGCTCGCAGTCCGGGTGATCAGACACAGGTTTTGAGGAATATTAAAACCTCCTCTCTTGATCAACGCCGAGGGTCAGCCAGTTATAATCCAGGTATCAAGCAGGTCAGCCAGTTATATTTGAAAAAGATTATTGAAACGACTTGCTACATTTGTTTTTAAAAGTTATTTTGCATTATGGTTACTACATCATTTCGTTGCAAATAGGCAATCTAGCAAACGAGTACTGTATGAATGAGATCCCAACATTGAAGCATATATCACATGTCCCCCAGACCCCACTGGACCTTGTAGTAGCTATAGACAGCATGCCCAGGCACTCTACACCAGGCCCTCATTCCTCACACTTTACAGTCATCACAATCTTAAAAAAATAACACTGTTGTTATCTCCCTGCTACACTTAAAACAGCGGAGATCCCGCCATTCCACGAAGGATGCAGTAAAACGGATGTAATGAATTATAGACTGATAAACTAACATCACACAAATCTCTGAAAGAGTGCTAAGAAGAAAGATTACAAAACACATGGGATACCTGGTTGATGGGGTACTGGGAGTTCTTCTACTCCCCAAGCCCGGCCCGGGGCCAGGCTTGACTTGTGAGAGTTTGGTCCACCAGGCTGTTGCTTGGAGCGGCCCCGCAGGCCCACATACCCACCACAGACCGCCTGTATGTCGCATCACAGCATCAACATAACCCTGGTTAACACGGGTTCAGGACAGGGTGCTCTTACTTCTCACAATTGCTGCACTAATCTGACATGGCCCTAAATGTCATGGAAGACGAGCAAAACGCTGATGTATTATACACAGCTGTCGCAAAAGCGTTCGACAGATGTGACCATGGCGTTATTGCTGCAAATGGAAATACTGACCAGTTTTTTAACAGGCTCCACACGCTTGAATAAAATATATTTTCTATCATTCTTACATTTCTTATACCTGCTTGATACCTGCTTGATGGGGTTCTGGGAGTTCTTCTACTCCCCAAGCCCGGTCCGAGGCCAGGCTCGACTCGTGAGAGTCTGGTCCACCAGGCTGTTGCTTGGAGCGGCCCGCAGGCCCACATACCCACCACAGCCCGGCTGATCCGGAACTTCTCTTAGAAAACAGTCCAGTTTTATCTTGATGTCCACGGTTTTTCAGGCAATATTTCTTATGGTCGCTGGGAGGACGTTGAACAACCGCGGACCTCTGATGTTTATACAGTGCTCTCTGATTGTGCCTATGGCACCTCTGCTCTTCACTGGTTCAATCTTGCATTTTCTTCCATATCGTTCACTCCAGTACGTTGTTATTTTACTGTGTAGATTTGGGACCTGGCACTCCAGTATTTTCCATGTGTATATTATTTGGTATCTCTCTCGTCTCCTTTCTAGAAAGTACATTTGGAGTGCTTTGAGACGATCCCAATAATTTAGGTGTTTTATCTCGTCTACGCGTGCCGTATATGTTCTCTGTATTCCCTCTATTTCAGCAATCTCTCCTGCTCTAAAGGGGAAAGTGAGTACTGAGCAGTACTCGAGACGGGACAACACAAGTGACTTGAAGAGTACAACCATTGTGATGGGATCCCTGGATTTGAAAGTTCTCGTAATCCATCCGATCATTTTTCTGGCTGACGCAATATTTGCTTGGTTATGCTCCCTAAACGTTAGATCGTCGGACATCATTATTCCCAAATCCTTGACATGCTGTTTTTCTACTATGGGAAGATTCGATTGTGTTTTGTACCCTGTATTATGTTTCAGATCCTCATTTTTGCCGTACCTGAGTACCTGAAATTTATCACTGTTAAGCATCATGTTATTTTCTGCTGCCCAATCGAAATATATGGTCGAATTGTTAAGATATTTATAGAGTTTAAATAATAAAGTTAACACATAGTAGGAAAATAGAGCATTGGTCCATACCAGGCAACTCCTACTTATATATGAACGAGTTTGGGTGAACATATGCCTAACCTACTCACAAAACAATCCAACGATCCCACGTCTATTCCTGTCCAAACAAACGCAGTGGATAGTTTAAGGGGGGGGGGGGGACCAATTAGCAGGAACCCCCCCCCCTCCCCTAGCAACAGAGGCGCATCAGCAGACACCAGGAGCCTCAACGACCGGCCGTCCACCAAACACTAAAACACGACTTTATACACCATTAGCAGCGGCCGGAGTTACCTCTCACCGACTCGTAAATATAATTAAGAAAGGCGCAGCCCCACGCGGAAATGGTGCAGTATGTTCAACCTGTGAGTGTAAGTGGCCCGGTAGTCACCTGTGTGTCCAGGGGCCCGGTAGTCCCCTGTGTGTCGAGGTGGTCAGGGCCCGGTAGTCACCTGTGTGTCCAGGGGCCCGGTAGTCACCTGTGTGTCCAGGGGCCCGGTAGTCACCTGTGTGTCCAGGGGCCCGGTAGTCACCTGTGTGTCCAGGGGCCCGGTAGTCACCTGTGTGTCCAGGGGCCCGGTAGTCACCTGTGTGTCCAGGGGCCCGGTAGTCACCTGTGTGTCCAGGGGCCCGGTAGTCACCTGTGTGTCCAGGGGCCGGTAGTCACCTGTGTGTCCAGGGGCCGGTAGTCACCTGTGTGTCCAGGGGCCCGGTAGTCACCTGTGTGTCCAGGGGCCGGTAGTCACCTGTGTGTCCAGGGGCCCGGTAGTCACCTGTGTGTCCAGGGGCCCGGTAGTCACCTGTGTGTCCAGGGCCCCGGTAGTCACCTGTGGTCAGGGCCCGGTAGTCACCTGTGTGTCCAGGTGGTCAGGGGCCCGGTAGTCACCTGTGTGTCCAGGTGCTCAGGGCCCGGTAGTCACCTGTGTGTCCAGGTGGTCAGGGGCCGGTAGTCACCTGTGTGTCCAGGTGCTCAGGGCCCGGTAGTCACCTGTGTGTCCAGGTGGTCAGGGGCCGGTAGTCACCTGTGTGTCCAGGTGGTCAGGGGCCCGGTAGTCACCTGTGTGTCCAGGTGGTCAGGGCCCGGTAGTCACCTGTGTGTCCAGGTGGTCAGGGCCCGGTAGTCACCTGTGTGTCCAGGTGGTCAGGGGCCGGTAGTCACCTGTGTGTCCAGGTGGTCAGGGGCCGGTAGTCACCTGTGTGTCCAGGTGGTCAGGGGCCGGTAGTCACCTGTGTGTCCAGGTGGTCAGGGGCCGGTAGTCACCTGTGGTCAGGGCCTGGTAGTCACCTGTGTGTCCAGGTGGTCAGGGGCCCGGTAGTCACCTGTGTGTCCAGGTGCTCAGGGCCCGGTAGTCACCTGTGTGTCCAGGTGGTCAGGGGCCGGTAGTCACCTGTGTGTCCAGGTGGTCAGGGGCCCGGTAGTCACCTGTGTGTCCAGGTGGTCAGGGCCCGGTAGTCACCTGTGTGTCCAGGTGGTCAGGGCCCGGTAGTCACCTGTGTGTCCAGGTGGTCAGGGCCCGGTAGTCACCTGTGTGTCCAGGTGGTCAGGGCCCGGTAGTCACCTGTGTGTCTAGGTGGTCAGGGGCCCGGTAGTCACCTGTGTGTCCAGGTGGTCAGGGACCAGGTAGTCACCTGTGTGTCCAGGTGGTCAGGGCCCGGTAGTCACCTGTGTGTCCAGGTGGTCAGGGGCCCGGTAGTCACCTGTGTGTCCAGGTGGTCAGGGGCCGGTAGTCACCTGTGTGTCCAGGTGGTCAAGGGCCGGTAGTCACCTGTGTGTCCAGGTGGTCAGGGCCCGGTAGTCACCTGTGTGTCTAGGTGGTCAGGGGCCCGGTAGTCACCTGTGTGTCCAGGTGGTCAGGGACCAGGTAGTCACCTGTGTGTCCAGGTGGTCAGGGCCCGGTAGTCACCTGTGTGTCCAGGTGGTCAGGGGCCCGGTAGTCACCTGTGTGTCCAGGTGGTCAGGGGCCGGTAGTCACCTGTGTGTCCAGGTGGTCAAGGGCCGGTAGTCACCTGTGTGTCCAGGTGGTCAGGGCCCGGTAGTCACCTGTGTGTCCAGGTGGTCAGGGCCCGGTAGTCACCTGTGTGTCCGGGCCCGGTAGTCACCTGTGTGTCCAGGTGGTCAGGGCCCGGTAGTCACCTGTGTGTCCAGGTGGTCAGGGCCCGGTAGTCACCTGTGTGTCTAGGTGGTCAGGGGCCCGGTAGTCACCTGTGTGTCCAGGTGGTCAGGGGCCCGGTAGTCACCTGTGTGTCCAGGTGCTCAGGGCCCGGTAGTCACCTGTGTGTCCAGGTGGTCAGGGGCCCGGTAGTCACCTGTGTGTCCAGGTGGTCAGGGGCCGGTAGTCACCTCTGTGTCCAGGTGGTCAAGGGCCGGTAGTCACCTGTGTGTCCAGGTGGTCAGGGCCCGGTAGTCACCTGTGTGTCCAGGTGGTCAGGGCCCGGTAGTCACCTGTGTGTCCGGGCCCGGTAGTCACCTGTGTGTCCAGGTGGTCAGGGCCCGGTAGTCACCTGTGTGTCCAGGTGGTCAGGGCCCGGTAGTCACCTGTGTGTCCGGGCCCGGTAGTCACCTGTGTGTCCAGGTGGTCAGGGCCCGGTAGTCACCTGTGTGTCCAGGTGGTCAGGGCCCGGTAGTCACCTGTGTGTCCAGGTGGTCAGGGGCTCGGTAGTCACCTGTGTGTCTAGGTGGTCAGGGCCCGGTAGTCACCTGTGTGTCCAGGTGGTCAGGGGCCCGGTAGTCACCTGTGTGTCCAGGTGGTCAGGGCCCGGTAGTCACCTGTGTGTCCAGGTGGTCAGGGCCCGGTAGTCACCTGTGTGTCCAGGTGCTCAGGGCCCGGTAGTCACCTGTGTGTCCAGGTGGTCAGGGGCCCGGTAGTCACCTGTGTGTCCAGGTGGTCAGGGCCCGGTAGTCACCTGTGTGTCCAGGTGGTCAGGGGCCCGGTAGTCACCTGTGTGTCCAGGTGGTCAGGGCTCGGTAGTCACCTGTGTGTCCAGGTGGTCAGGGGCCCGGTAGTCACCTGTGTGTCCAGGTGGTCAGGGCCCGGTAGTCACCTGTGTGTCCAGGTGGTCAGGGCCCGGTAGTCACCTGTGTGTCCAGGTGGTCAGGGGCCAGGTAGTCACGTGTGTGTTTATATATTTCAATGTGTACATTTTCACACTATCACCTTATTAAATTACAGTTTCCAATCCACACGTGTTCAAGTACAAAACACACGTGTCTCAACACGTGTCCGACCCATCATGACACGGAACACATGTCAAGTGTCGCCAGCACACGTGTCCAAGCCAACATATCAAAGTAATAAGCCGCCATCCTCTTTCGTCTGTCTGTGATAACTACAAAGTGAATAGTACCAAATTCTATTTAATCTAATTGTCCATTACATCAATATATGTACGATGGTCCATATAGTTACAGAAAGTGCTATTTAAACAGGAGGATGGGTCTGACTGTCTATCTGTCTGTCTGTCTGTCTGTCTGTCTGTCTGTCTGTCTGTCTGTCTGTCTGTCTGTCTGTCTGGCTCTCTCTCGCTCTCTCTCTCTCTCTCTCTCTCTCTGCATTCACCTCCACCTGACAACTTCCTCCAGCCACCCATCCTGTTCTTGACAGCTTCACTCCCCTCCTTGACAGCTCAGCGCACAACTGACAGGTAACATACCCCCCACCACCTCCACCCCTCACCCTCCAAGCACTCCCCCACCTTCCATCACCCACCCGCCCCGCCTCACATCACAGAAGTGTGTGAAGCACTCAGTTAAAGTCCTTCCTGCTTGCATTTTACCAAAATTACATGATTTATTTCTCAACAGCAAAGGCAAGTCAGCGAGAGAACCCGGGACACGTGGCGAGTGAGGGAAGGCTGCCAGGCCTTGATGGAGGAAAGAGAACTGGACGCTATTGTTGTTTAACATTCAGCTCCTCGGAACCAAAAGTTGCAAGTAACACGGCCTGAGCCCGGCCTGAGCCCGGCCTGAGGCCAGGCTTTACTTGGGATAACTTGGTCTAACAGGTTGTTGCTTCGAGCGGCCCGCAGGCCCACATATCCACTACAGCCCGGATATTGCATTTAAGTATGGAACAAATGAGTGAACTACAGCAACATTTAGTATTGAGTTCAAGTGTGAATACTCTGCTCCAAGTAAGTATAACTTGGAGCCCAGATTTGTTAATGTTAGTTGCAGAAAAGAGCTCGTTATAGACGTTTGTGCCTCCAAACAGCATAATCAGTCTTTGAAACAAACCACTTTGTAATAATGATAAATCATTAATGATCTCAATACCTTGAGATGCATTGTTCATATCTGAACTTAGACATATATATGTTCTTAATGCACGTGTATAATTAAAGCATTGTTACCATCATTTTTCACCTATTATGTTCAAATTTAATTTTTGGGCACATGGCGAGAGGTGTTAGTATCCCGCACACCTGATCTTCTTTTAATGTTGATTATGAAATTTCTCATGTAAGTCATTATTAAATGCCACCGAGGTGCTTTTGTTGCAACTATCTAGTTAGCCAGAGCTTGTCGACAAGGGACGTCGACTTGGTAGCATGTCCCAGCGGTGTTAGTACTGCAATTGTATGACGGTTGGGACATACCCAATCCAACCCGTTCTCGCACTTGCTTTTAGTCAATATTGGCTTATTTAATAAGTGCATATGTGACATACTAATGATTGTGAATATTTTAGTTTACCTTGAAAAGCTTCATAGAAAACACCGACCTCACCTAACCTTCTTAGTATGTTAAGATAAGCATCTTATTGCTTCTTAATTACAATTATTACTTAACCTATAACGTTGATAGGTTAAGTAATAATTGTAAATAAGATGCAATAAGATGCTTATCTTAACATACTAAGAAGGTTAGGTGAGGTCGGTGTTTTCTATGAAGCTTTTCAAAGTAAACTAAAATATTCACAATCAATTAGTATGTCACATATGCACTTATTAAATAAGCCAATATTGACTATAAGCAAGTGCGAGAACGGGTTGCCCAATCACAGACGAGTAGGCCTCTGATGTCGTTCCCTTCAGAGACGGCACTTGCCTCTCTCGAGGCAGGCCTCAGTGTCTCACGAGACCACAGTTAGGTAGGACCTCGGCAGGCCACATATATAACTTGTTACCTTACTCAATAAACTGCTGAAGTGATCTGCTGTGCATTCTCAATAATCCAGCAACAACCAAACATCCAAGAAGGTAACGAATACTGGTACAGCGCTTTTATCATTAATATTAGTAAATAATAGATCATTACAACTTGATCCTGGGATAATTTGTTGCCACATATTGATAAAATGTGTCAACACTACAACAGTTTCCCTCAAAACAAAATCTCATATAGCTAAATTATTTCTAGTTAAGAAATTTCGTACTTAATGGGGATTTATCAACACAAATGCAATGATGAATGGAGTTCGAACAAAAAAGGAGAATAAACTCACAAGGAATTTAAAAGTCAGTAAATTTGTCGTAAAACCAATACCATAACTTGGAAACTTTGCTGCAGTACTTTTCAGTGTGAATACCTTCATGAACTTCTGGTATATCTTGCAGGGATGGCAAGGTTGGAGAATGTGAAAGATTGACATCTGCAAGTTGCCCTTCAAAAAGCTGGAGTGTTATCAGACAGGAACGAACACGTAGATATTACCTTGTCATTAATATATTGCGTCCTTGCAATTTTTTTTGCATTCAGGTAATTAAAGTGTTGTGTGATATTCACCAGGAAAACTTTATCTTGAACCCACTCATTATCATTCTGTTAATGTTCAAGCTCAACAAGCCACAGTGTAGGACTGAGAACAGGAGATGCTTTTTCACCCACAGGATTATCAACCCATGGAACCGCCTACCCGCCGAAACCGTTAATGCCAAAACTCTCTTAATCTTTACACTACAACTGGGAAATATTAAGGCAAATGGGGGGGGGGGGCTTCAACAAACCGCGACTCCCTGTCCTCGTCGAGGTCACTAGTGTTAGTGGCTCTCAGTCAAACTCAGGTAAACTCAGGTATGCATGCAGATCTGAATTCAATCCCCGACCGTCCACGTGGTTGGGCACCATTCCTTCCCCCCGTCCCATCCCAAATCCTTATCCTGACCCCTTCCCAGTGCTATGTAGTCGTAATGGCTTGGCGCTTTCTCTTGATATTTCCATCCTTACAGCTCTTCAGTACAGCTGCCAGACCTGACCAGAGAAGATCCTTGTGATATGACAGTCCGAGAGGCTCTCATGATGTGCCATAAAGCAATCCAACTATCTGGAGAAACCTATGAGGACATCCATGACATTATCCTGGGCCTGGATTGTACCGGGATGTGGTTCTGTGTGTTCTACTCCTCAAGCCCGGCCCGGGGCCAGGCCTGACTTGAGAGTGTTATTAATCCATATTATATCCATTAATAATATTTGACTGCACAACTCTTCAGTATGACTTATGCATGACAATTGCGAAATTCTTGGTTAGCATTCACAGTTAAAAAAAAAATCCGTTAATTTAGTAACAACAGCTTTTCTACAAATCACTTCCCCATACTCCATTAGTAGCCAGACTCAGTTTGTGTTCAATCAACGCCTTATAAGTCCAGCGCTGCTCTCAACCCTCACAAAGTTATCATCACATGTTGTTGGTTATTTGATTAATATAGATTAATATACATTTTCCCAAACTCAAATGTTACCTGCCTACTCTCATCAACATCACGTATACAAATTGCAAGTTGATGCTGTATCACATATCTGTATTTTCAGTTGCAGTAGAAAATGCAGTAAACAGCTTTCTCTTTGAGATGGGAATTAATATTCTCTGATAAACCACTGATCCATCCGGCAACAGTATTTATTAAGAGGCTGCTCATGTTTGCAAAATCTTTGCCGTTTCTCCAGGAAAATCAATTCTGAAGCCACCAACATGCTATTTGTAATCGCGTTCCCTTCGGAGAAAGTGTCGGAAGACCCAACAATCATGAAGCTTGCTCTAACTGCCACCTCACTTCCTTAATGAAAACTTCTAATTACCGACTGTTGCTTTTACGACCACTGTTCGAACTCATTAACTTCATCGTCTCGTAATTCTGCAGCTTGTGTGTTGATCATACTTGTGGGTATGATCATACTTGTGGGTATGATCATACTTGATCATACATACTACAACGCTTCATAGAGCCTACGAGCGCTGCATTTCTTGGCAACAACTCCCCCAATGTTTACAAATCAAACAAGATGGTTTCCCTTTCATCTCGGCAAAAGGAGGAAGAAAGAGTTTTTCTATACCACTCACCGTTCATCATTTAGTGTTCTTTTCTTCGCTAGCATGATTATTGGGCCAAAGCAAAAACACTCAACACTGCTTCTGATAATGGTAATCTTCCAATTGCAATGAGCAATTGTGCAAGTCTGGGTCGTCAACTGCAACTACCCAAACAAAAGTCAGCCATTGTCTCAGAGGTCTCACGCCAAATACACGTCTAAAACTCGCACGGTGAACTACTTTTTCAAAATGCCTGTCAGTAACAGCCTGGTTGACCAGCCCAGGAACGAGGAGGCCTGGTCGAGGACCGGGCCGCGCGGACGCTAAGCCCCGAAATCATCGCAAGGTAACCAACCGCAAGGTAAGCCATCTGTTTGTGGCATGTTGTTGTTGTTGTTATAGATTCAGCTACACGGAACAAGTTCCAAGTAGCATGGGACATGGTGAGCCCGTAACTTACCTGGCACAGGAGCGGGGCAAGTAGCACGGGCTATAGTGAGCCCATAGTGGACTTACCTGGCACAGAAGCGGTGCCGTCTCTGGCATGTGTTTGTGGCAGTAGCTCCTTCGCAATAGCAAATCTCCAACCGAGGGTGTCCCAGCTTTCTCAGCTGAATGGTTGTTGCAGTCTGTCCTGTAGACCCGCTACACCTTAAAAAATCCCCTCAGGTAAGAGGTTAATCCCCTCATTCTTATGTTTTACTTTCCTAACAATTAGGTTAATATTTCTAGAAAAGTAGAAATGGTCAGTGATAAGTGAGTGCCTGAAGAATGAGTTGATTGAATTTGGTGCATGAGTTGATTTTTTTTCAGATAATTGTACATAATTCTTGCGACAGCTCTACTGACTTAACTTCTAGCAATGAACCAAAATACCAGACAATATAGGTTTAAAGACAGGACTCATTATACATGTGTGTGTGTGTGTGTGTGTGTGTGTGTGTGTGTGTGTGTGTGTGTATGTGTGTGTGTGTGTGTGTGTGTGTGTGTGTGTGTGTTCACCTATTTATTCTTGTGGGCGCGGAGGGGGGGTGGGGGGGAACTCTGCTCTTTCGGCCCGCCTCTCAACTGTCAATCAATCAACTCTAACTACTAACTAATTTTTTCCCGCACACACACACACACGCAGGAAGCAGCTCTGTAACAGCTGTCAACTCCCAGGTACCTATTTACTGCTAGGTAACAGGGGCATCAGGGTGAAAGAAACTTTGCCCATTTGTTTGTGCCTGGTCCGGGAATCGAAACCCGGGCCACAAAATTACGAGTCCTGCGCGCTGTCCGCTCAGCTACCAGACGACTGTTGTGTGTGTGTGTGTGTGTGTGTGTGTATGTGTGTGTGTGTGTGTGTGTGTGTGTGTGTGTGTGTGTGTGTGTGTGTGTGTGTGTGTGTGTGTGTGTGTGTGTGTGTGTGTGTGTGTGTGTGTACACTCACCCAGTTGTACTCACCTAGTTGTGTTTGCGGGGGTTGAGCTCTAGCTCTTTGGTCCGGCCTCTCAACTGTCAATCAACTGGTGTACAGATTCCTGAGCCTATTTGGCTCTATCATATCTACACTTGAAACTGTGTATGGAGTCAGCCTCCACCACATCACTGCCTAATGCATTCCACCTGTTAACTACTCTGACACTCAAAAAGTTCTTTCTGACGTCTCTGTGGCTCATTTGGGTACTCAGTCTCCACCTGTGTCCCCTTGTTCGAGTACCACCCGTGTTAAACAGTTTATTCTTATCTACCCTGTCAATACCTCTGAGAATTTTGTAGGTAGTGATCATGTCTCCCCTTACTCTTCTGTCTTCTAGTGTCGTGAGGTGCATTTCTCGCAGCCTTTCCTCGTAACTCATGCCTCTTAGTTCTGGGACTAGGCTAGTGGCATATCTCTGAACTTTTTCCAGGTTCGTCTTGTGCTTGAAAAGGTACGGGCTCCATGCTGGGGCCGCATACTCCAGGATTGGTCTTACATATGCGGTATCCAAGGTTCTGAATGATTCCTTACACAGGTTCCT
>NC_091159.1:12940636-12963136 GCF_040958095.1 Procambarus clarkii | reverse complement strand
ACCTCATGCCATCAACGACCGCCAGGGCCGTCAGACGCCACTGAGCGTGTAAATAGAATTGACAGTCCTATTCCAACTCTGCACAAATTCTACCCTACCGCACTCGCGGGACTTGTGGCCGTCTGACGCCCATCCCTTCAATTGGTTGTTCCCGTAACGAGGATAACCAGCCAACAGGTGATTAAGATCTGTGAGTTATTGGTGCATCCAACACAGGAATTTATCCTTAATCTTGAGAATGCTTGAGGATGCGACTATTAATGACTTGAGGCAAGCGGTAATAAATTGTAACCCAGCGAGTCGTCCCACCATTCACCGGGCACCCCCCCCCCCCTCCATCTCTTACACACACACACACACACAAAATCTTGCCTGCAAGATGCCTGCCTCCTGCAATCTTGCAGTTGATTGGCAGATGAGAGGTGGGAGCAAAGAGCCAGAGCTCAACCCCCGCAAGCACAACTAGGTAAGTATACACAAACACACACACATAATAACATCTGCTGCGTATGCAAGCCTGGCTAACATCAGAACTGTCTTCATAAACCTGTGTAAGGAATCTTTCAGAACCTTGTATACCACATATGTAAGACCAATCCTGGAGTATGCGGCCCCAGCATGGAGCCCGTACCTTGTCAAGCACAAGACTAAGTTGGAAAAAGTTCAGAGGTATGCCATTAGGTTAGTCCTAGAACTAAGAGGCATGAGTTACGAGGAAAGGCTGCGTGAACTGCACTTCACGACACTGGAAGACAGAAGAGTAAAGGGGAGACATGATCACTACCTTCAAAATTTTCAGAAGAATTGACAAGGTAGATAACGATAAACTGTTTAACACGGGTGGTACGCGAACAAGGGGACACAGGTGGAAACTGAGTACCCAAATGAGCCACAGGGACGTTAGAAAGAACTTTTTCAGTGTCAGAGTAGTTAACAGATGGAATGCATTAGGCAGTGATGTAGTGGAGGCAGACTCCATACACAGTTTTAAATACATATATGATAAGAGCCTAATAGGCTCAGGAATCTGTACACCAGTTGATTGACAGTTGAGAGGCGGACCGAAAGAGCAAAGCTCAACCCCCGCAAACACAACTAGGTGAACACATTTCAAAGCGTTATACGACAAAGAATACTGGGAAGACGGGACACCACGAAAATAGCTCTCATCCTGTAACTACACTTAGGTAATTACACACACACACACACACACCGCTATAAAACAATGAAACTGTTAAGACCCCCCCACGGGCCAATAAAGATTATAACTAGTGTTACCATCTAAGTCACAGCTGGCAAAAATAGATGAAGGCGGCCCTCGTGTAACTCCGCCACGAAGCACTCACATATAATGTTATCAACACCATCATACAACACTCGCTACATCAAATATTTACATTTAATTAAACAAATATAATATTCCCAAACATTACATTAAATATGCACCAAAAACACCTGATTGAATGGATGAAACAAATGGAATGTGAACAAAAACTACTTCTCTATTAAACGATCACTGTGCGCACCATTGCCATAGTGTAAACATTACCCTCCTTAACAAGGCTACTGTGCCACTTGGGTAGTTACTGTGATAATTACTCATTATTACTAAGCCAAGTTGACGTCATTATATTGCAAGCTCAGGGTAAGCGGGTAGGGAAGGAAGAGGGGACGGTAGGGACGGTAGAGGGGACGGTAGGGACGGTAGAGAAGGAAAAGGGGACTGTAGGGAAGAAAGAGAGGACTGTAGGGAAGGAAGAGGGGACTGTAGGGAAGGAAGAGGGGACGGTAGAGAAGGAAGAGGGGACGGTAGGGAAGGAAGAGGGGACGGTAGGGAAGGGAGAGGGAGAGGAGTTGATAGGAAGGTAGAGAAGGGGGGGGAAAGGAATGTAGGGAACTTCCCCTCATCACCACTTCAGAACGCCTTCTGTCCCTCAGCACCATCTCGGAACTTCCTCTGTCCCCAGCACCCCCTCAACATACCCCCCCCCCCCCAGGCAGCTCAGCCCATGTAGCCCCTGTTCCCACTATCAACCCCCCCCCCCACCCACACGTAGAAAGAGGTAGGGGTGGGGGGGGGGGGGAAATCCCGAGCACGGAAAACCCATGTTTAAACACATTCTAGTCCAATTCCAACAGGAACTCAATTGCATCATTACGACAATTACCGGAGTGTAATTGGAATACACCATTCGGATCAATACTGGAGCCCCGCCGCCAGGCTGGTTGTATGACTAGCTAGCATGAATGTATGCATGCGCACCTATTTGTAGCTGCAGGATCGATCTGCAGCTCTTGGACCCCGCCGGTTGTCTAATGTAATAGCTAATTCCCGACTACGTGTCTTACACCACGTAAATCTATGTAGTTAAGGATGGAGGTTGCTTCTACTACCTCCTTGTCTAGTTCATTCAATTTTTCATACCGTTCTCACGACAATGGATTATTTTCTCACATACAGTGACATACAGTAATTATAAACAAAATATTCACAATTGAATTTGGGTGAAAAGTAGGATATATATATATATATATATATATATATATATATATATGTCGTACCTAGTAGCCAGAACTCACTTCTCAGCCTACTATTCAAGGCCCGATTTGCCTAATAAGCCAAGTTTTCCTGAATTAATATATTTACTATAATTTTTTTCTTATGAAATGATAAAGCTACCCTTTTCACTATGTATGAGGTCAATTTTTTTTTATTGGAGTTAAAATTAACGTAGATATATGACCGAACCTAACCAACCCTACCTAACCTAACCTAACCTATATATATAGGTAAGGTTAGGTTAGGTAGCCAAAAAAAGCTAGGTTAGGTTAGGTTAGGTAGGTTAGGTAGACGAAAAAACATTAATTCATGAAAACTTAGCTTATTAGGCAAATCGGGCCTTGCATAGTAGGCTGAGAAGTGAGTTCTGGCTACTAGGTACGACATATATATATATATATATATATATATATATATATATATATATATATATATATATATATATATATATATATATATATATGTCGTACCTAGTAGCCAGAACTCACTTCTCAGCCTACTATGCAAGGCCCGATTTGCCTAATAAGCCAAGTTTTCCTGAATTAATATATTTTCTCAAATTTTTTTCTTATGAAATGATAAAGCTACCCATTTCATGATGTATGTGATGAATTTTATTTTATTGGAGTTAAAATTAACGTAGATATATGACCGAACCTAACCAACCCTACCTAACCTAACCTAACCTATCTTTATAGGTTAGGTTAGGTTAGGTAGCCGAGAAAGTTAGGTTAGGTTAGGTTAGGTAGGTTAGGTAGTCGAAAAACAATTAATTCATGAAAACTTGGCTTATTAGGCAAATTGGGTCTTGCATAGTAGGCTGAGAAGTGCGTTCTGGCTACTAGGTACGACATATATATATATATATATATATATATATATATATATATATATATATATATATATATATATATGTCGTACCTAGTAGCCAGAACTCACTTCTCAGCCTACTATGCGAGGCCCGATTTGCCTAATAAGCCAAGTTTTACTGAATTAATATATTTTCTCTAATTTTTTTCTTATGAAATGATAAAGCTACCCATTTCATTATGTATGAGGTCAATTTTTTTGTATTGGAGTTAAAATTAACGTAGACATATGACCGAACCTAACCAACCCTACCTAACTTAACCTAACCTATCTTTATAGGTTAGGTTAGGTTAGGTAGCCGAAAACGTTAGGTTAGGTTAGGTTAGGTAGGTTAGGTTGTCGAAAAAACATTAATTCATGAAAACTAGGCTTATTAGGCAAATCAGGCCTTGCATAGTAGGCTGAGAAGTGAGTTCTGGCTACTAGGTACGACATATATATATATATATATATATATATATATATATATATATATATATATATATATATATATATATATATATATATATATATATATATATATATATATATGTCGTACCTAGTAGCCAGAATGAACTTCTCAGCCTACTATACAAGGCCCGATTTGCCTAATAAGCCAAGTTTTCATGAATTATTTGTTTTTCGACTACCTAACCTACCTAACCTAACTTTTTCGGCTACCTAACTTAACCTAACCTATAAAGATAGGTTAGGTTAGGTTAGGTAGGGTTGGTTAGGTTCGGTCATATATCTACGTTAATTTTAACTCCAATAAAAAAAAATTGACCTCATATAGAATGAAATGGGTAGCTTTATCATTTCATAAGAAAAAAATTAGAGAAAATATATTACTTCAGGAAAACTTGGCTTATTAGGCAAATCGGGCCATGCATAGTAGGCTGAGAAGTGTGTTCTGGCTACTAGGTACGACATATATATATATATATATATATATATATATATATATATATATATATATATATATATATATATATATATATATATATATATCCTACTTTTCACCCAAATTCAATTGTGAATATTTTGTTTATAATTACTGTATGTCATTTTCCTTTTCCCACGTCGTTAGGTATTATCAGCATTTCTTCTAATTCCAGCCCACGAAATTTTCTGGACGAGCCTCGCTGCAAACCTTCGAACGTTTCAATTCTTCGTGAAGTGCATTAGAGACGGATACTTCACTTCGAGGCTGAATACTCCAGGACCATGCTCATGTAGGTGATGACCAAAGTTCTGAATGCCTTCTTACTGACTTTCTTTAAGGCTGTTCTAATGTTCGCCAACACTATCTGCCTCTGCGCGCCTCGAGAGTAAGACTTAGAATTAGTCTTGTACTACTCTCTTGTATTAGTCTTGTACTACTCTCTTGTACAATGTACTCTCACAAACCCAATGTACCTTCTTGTATATATATAAATAAATAAATAAAATAAATATTACAGCCCGCTAGTTCTCTCGACATGTCACGTCGTAAACATGAAACTGTTTTCCCGTAACCAGAAACGTAAAATAAGCAACCGTTTTGCTGAATCAGAACGTACAAACCCAAGCAACCCACCTAACCTATTGAGGCCGATGCTTAGAAAATATCAACATTACGATGCTTTTGTTTGTAACAGATTGTACACTATTTAAAGAGTGCCAGATTCCGTATAACATGTGACGTATTAGGTGAGAAGCCGGGTGTTGCCGTGAGCGCCATGTACAGGAGTCTGGGTTCGAAGCCGAGAGGGGGGGGGTTATCTTCTCCAAACTGTACTCTTCTGGTACTCTTCTGGGGTGCCAAAGAGTACACTCCCATCCGTACTCAAGCTTAGGAAGTACCGGTGACCAGACCACACACTAGAAAGTGAAGGGACGACGACGTTTCGGTCCGTCCTGGACCATTCTCACAATCGACTTGAGAATGGTCCAGGACGGACCGAAACAACGTCGTCGGCCCCTTCACTTTCTAGTGTGTGGTCTGGTCACAACATACTTCAGCCACGTTATTGTGACTCATCGCCTGCAAGTACCGGTGTCCACTGTAGCAGTGTACAGATGCTGTATATACCGTTATGAGAGCATCCTTCTATAGGTTCCTGAGGAGTGATGTTCGCCAGCCCAGTAGGTTAAGGATGTAATTCTATGGATGTTTCCCTCCCTTTATAGGTTTGGTGCTGTGTCAACTCTCAGATCGTATTCTGTCGCTGTTACCGACTGTCAAGTTACATGCACGTGTTCCCATCCTCGTGGCCTTGCATCTATCGGGGCTGAAGTCTAGTAGCCACGTGTCTGGCCACACCTGCGAGTAAAGTCTTCCTACACCTCACCGCAACCACCGCTTGTAAACTCCTTGTCAAAAGCACTACAAAAAGCACAAAAGCACTACAATAGCCAGTGCACCATAAACAGCATGGGTCAAAGTACTGTTCATTGTGATTTCCCACTAACGACGTTCCTCCACTCCGACTGGTTCCATCTCACCGTTACTGTCTCCTAGTTACGTCGCCAACCCGTTCTCCGGAATAGTACATCGCACGTATAATTTCCTTAAGGCCCAAAAACACATCAGATTCAGATTCAGATTCAGATGTTTATTCAGGTAAGGTATATACATACTACAAATCGCAGCGGCTCACGAAATTGACGTGATGTCCCGTTTTCTGTCTGTGGCTCCTCGAGTGGGTGAAGATCGGACAATTTAGTACCTCATTTTTGCGACGTTGTGACAGTTCTTGAGGACGGGGTGCACACAAGACACTCTATACCCTCGGGGCATAGAGCTAGACCTCACTCCCCTGTAGACACTAAGAGAGGAGGGAGGGGTATAGAGGCCATAAACTCACCCTTTAGGAGATTGTACCCCAGTTGAGTACAGATGAGTGAAGGTACGGGATGGTAAGTTACCCAGGATGAGTATGTGAGAACCGGTATAGAAGCCGTGACAGGTTGGATTAATCATTCATCTGGCGTTGTAATAACGAGGTCACTAGAGTCGTATGGTGAGTGAATATATGAGTGAGGGAGGGTGGCCGGTTGAGTGACGGTATACACCAATGTATGAAGCTGAGTAAATGAGTAAGGATTCGGGTGAGGGGAGAGTGTGAATGAGAATGGAGGAATGTGTGAGGGAGAGAGGATGTGAATGAGTAACTGTAAGGAAGCGAGTAAAGGAATGAAGGAGAGTGAGTGAGTGAGTGAGTGAGTGAGTGAGTGAGTGAGTGAGTGAGTGAGGGCGCGGGAGAGGGGGCGTGTTACCGAGGATGGGTCGAGGCCACAACTAACCAACAGGTGATGGGTCGACTATAGAGGAAATGGCTCGATATCAGCGGCCTTCTCACTCTGTAAATCACGTCCCTCAGCCCCGCCCCTCTCCAGTCCTCTCTCTCCCTCCCTCCTTCTCTCCTTCTCCTGTTGCTGGCCCACCTCCTCGGCTTCTTCCTGCTGACCCACCTACTGGGCTTCCTCCTGCTGACCCACCTACTGGGCTTCCTCCTCCTGCTGACCCACCTACTGGGCTTCCTCCTCCTGCTGACCCACCTACTGGGCTTCCTCCTCCTGCTGACCCACCTACTGGGCTTCCTCCTCCTGCTGACCCACCTACTGGGCTTCCTCCTCCTGCTGACCCACCTACTGGGCTTCCTCCTCCTGCTGACCCACCTACTGGGCTTCCTCCTCCTGCTGACCCACCTACTGGGCTTTCTCCTCCTCCTCCTCCTCCTACTGACCCACCTACTGGGCTTCCTCCTCCTCCTGCTGACCCACCTACTGGGCTTCCTCCTCCTACTGACCCACCTACTGGGCTTCCTCCTCCTCCTCTTCCTCCTACTGACCCACCTACTGGGCTTCCTCCTCCTCCTCCTCCTCCTACTGACCCACCTACTGGGCTTCCCCCTCCTCCTGACCCACCTACTGGGCTTCCTCCTCCTACTGACCCACCTACTGGGCTTCCTCCTCCTACTGACCCACCTACTGGGCTTCCTCCTCCTGCTGACCCACCTGCTAGGCTTCCTCCTCCTGCTGACCCACCTACTGGGCTTCCTCCTCCTACTGACCCACCTACTGGGCTTCCTCCTCCTGCTGACCCACCTACTGGGCTTCCTCCTCCTACTGACCCACCTACTGGGCTTCCTCCTCCTGCTGACCCACCTACTGGGCTTTCTCCTCCTCCTCCTCCTCCTACTGACCCACCTACTGGGCTTCCTCCTCCTCCTGCTGACCCACCTACTGGGCTTCCTCCTCCTACTGACCCACCTACTGGGCTTCCTCCTCCTCCTCTTCCTCCTACTGACCCACCTACTGGGCTTCCTCCTCCTCCTCCTCCTCCTACTGACCCACCTACTGGGCTTCCCCCTCCTCCTGACCCACCTACTGGGCTTCCTCCTCCTGCTGACCCACCTGCTAGGCTTCCTCCTCCTGCTGACCCACCTACTGGGCTTCCTCCTCCTACTGACCCACCTACTGGGCTTCCTCCTCCTGCTGACCCACCTACTGGGCTTCCTCCTCCTACTGACCCACCTACTGGGCTTCCTCCTCCTGCTGACCCACCTACTGGGCTTCCTCCTGCTGACCCACCTACTGGGCTTCCTCCTGCTGACCCACCTGCTAGGCTTCCTCCTCCTCCTCCTCCTACTGGCCCACCTACTGGGCTTCCTCCTCCTCCTGACCCACCTACTGGGCTTCCTCCTCCTCCTGATCCACCTACTGGGCTTCCTCTTTCTCCTGCTGACCCACCTACTGGGCTTCCTCTTTCTCCTGCTGACCCACCTACTGGGCTTCCTCCTTCTCCTGCTGACCCACCTACTGGGCTTCCTCTTTCTCCTGCTGACCCACCTACTGGGCTTCCTCCTTCTCCTGCTGACCCACCTACTGGGCTTCCTCCTCCTCTTGCTGACCCACCTACTGGGCTTCCTCCTCCTCCTGCTGACCCACCTACTGGGCTTCCTCCTCCTCCTGCTGACCCACCTACTGGGCTTCCTCCTCCTCCTACTAACCCACCTACTGGGCTTCCTCCTCCTCCTACTAACCCACCTACTGGGCTTCCTCCTCCTCCTACTAACCCACCTACTGGGCTTCCTCCTCCTCCTACTAACCCACCTACTGGGCTTCCTCCTCCTCCTACTAACCCACCTACTGGGCTTCCTCCTCCTCCTACTAACCCACCTACTGGGCTTCCTCCTCCCACTCATCAATCTACCCACCCATCAACCGCCCCGTCTCTCCTCAAACGAAACCTTTAATTAAAATTTGAATTCATTATTTTATTCATAAACGGTTCCACATTTATAACGACATTTGTCTTCCATGAAACAAGGACCTCAGTCAGGAAATATTACTACTAATCACTACAACTCTACATTATACATAAACACATTATGTATACATATGATGTATAAACATTTACAATAACAAGAAACGTTCCCAGTAATTTACAAAAAAACAAAATACAGTATAGTAATACATGCATAAATACAATCAAACATAAGACATAAACGCATTGATGGGTAACTTCCCCGTGGGCATTGATGGGTAACTTCCCCGTGGGCATTGATGGGGTAACTACCCTGTGGGCATTGATGGGTAACTTCCCCGTGGGCATTGATGAGTAACTTCCCTGTGGGCATTGATGGGTAACTTCCCCGTGGGCATTGATGGGTAACTTCCCCGTGGGCATTGATGGGTAACTTCCCCGTGGGCATTGATGGGTAACTTCCCCGTGGGCATTGATGGGTAACTTCCCCGTGGGCATTGATGAGTAACTTCCCTGTGGGCATTGATGGGTAACTTCCCCGTGGGCATTGATGGGTAACTTCCCCGTGGGCATTGATGAGTAACTGCCCTGTGGGCATTGATGGGTAACTTCCCCGTGGGCATTGATGGGTAACTTTCCCGTGGGCATTGATGGGTAACTTCCCCGTGGGCATTGATGGGTAACTTTCCCGTGGGCATTGATGGGTAACTTCCCTGTGGGCATTGATGGGTAACTTTCCCATGGGCATTGATGGGTAACTTTCCCATGGGCATTGATGGGTAACTTTCCCGTGGGCATTGATGGGTAACTTTCCCATGGGCATTGATGGGTAACTTCCCTGTGGGCATTGATGGGTAACTTTCCCATGGGCATTGATGGGTAACTTCCCTGTGGGCATTGATGGGTAACTTCCCCGTGGGCATTGATGGGTAACTTTCCCGTGGGCATTGATGGGTAACTTTCCCATGGGCATTGATGGGTAACTTCCCTGTGGGCATTGATGGGTAACTTTCCCATGGGCATTGATGGGTAACTTCCCCGTGGGCATTGATGGGTAACTTTCCCGTGGGCATTGATGGGTAACTTCCCCATGGGCATTGATGAGTAACTTCCCTGTGGGCATTGATGGGTAACCTCCCCGTGGGCATTGATGGGTAACTTTCCCTTTGGCATTGATGGGTAACTTCCCCGTGGGCATTGATGAGTAACTTCCCCGTTGGCATTGATGGGTAACTTCCCCGTGGGCATTGATGGGTAACTTTCCCGTGGGCATTGATGGGTAACTTCCCCGTGGGCATTGATGGGTAACTTTCCCGTGGGCATTGATGGGTAACTTTCCCATGGGCATTGATGGGTAACTTTACCGTGGGCATTGATGGGTAACTTTCCCATGGGCATTGATGGGTAACTTTCCCGTTGGCATTGATGGGTAACTTCCCCGTGGGCATTGATGGGTAACTTCCCCGTGGGCATTGATGGGTAACTACCCTGTGGGCATTGATGGGTAACTTCCCCGTGGACATTGATGGGGTTACTTCCCCGTGGGCACTGATGGGTAACTTCCCCGTGGGCATTGATGACGGTAACTTCCCCGTGGGCATTGATGGGCAACTTCCCCGTGGGCATTGATGAGTAACTTCCCCGTGGGCATTGATGAGTAACTTCCCCGTGGGCATTGATGAGTAACTTCCCCGTGGGCATTGATGGGTAACTTCCCCGTGGGCATTGATGAGTAACTTCCCCGTGGGCATTGATGGGTAACTTCCCCGTGGGCATTGATGAGTAACTCGCTAACAGGGTAGGGCGCCGAGAGCTAGACCTTACTCCCCTGTAGTCACTGATAGGCAAGCATGCCACAGTACACTGGGCACACTATCATGCCCCAGTACACAATACACTATCATGCCCCAGTACACAATACACTATCATGCCCCAGTACACAATACACTATCATGCCCCAGTACACAATACACTATCATGCCCCAGTACACAATACACTATCATGCCCCAGTACACAATACACTATCATGCCCCAGTACACAATACACTATCATGCCCCAGTACACAATACACTATCATGCCCCAGTACACAGTACATTACCACGCCATAGTACACAGTACACTATCATGCCCCAGTACACAGTACATTACCACGCCCTAATACACAGTACATCATCAACCCAGCTTACTGTACTTATATTCTCCCAAGCACAGCGTCCTAACTGTCCACCACCGTCTTTGGTCACCTCAAGTCTCCATTCCCAAACTAGCAATGTCTCCTGGTTGTCCAGACCACTGAGTACCAGGAGGCCTTCTTGAGGTTATCTTGAGATGATTTCGGGGCTTTAGTGTCCCCGCGGCCCGGTCCTCGACCAGGCCTCCACCCCCAGGAAGCAGCCCATGACAGCTGACTAACACCCAGGTACCTAGGGCCTGGTCACAGATCACCCTTAAGAAGATCACCTTTCATACTTCATTTAAGTATGTACTAAGGCGAGAGTGGACTCCCACTATACACTATCATGCCTATCCAGTACACTATCATGCCCTAGTCTCGCCATCCGTGTCAGTTGCCGTAGAAAGGTCTCGCCATCCGTGTCAGTTGCCGTAGAAAGGTCTCGCTACCCGTGTCAGTTGCCGTAGAAAGGTCTCACCATCCGTGTCAGTTGCCATAGAAAGGTCTCGCTATCCGTGTCAGTTGCCGTAGAAATGTCTCGCCATTCTTGTCAGTTGCCGTAGAAAGGTCTCGCCATTCTTGTCAGTTGCCGTAGAAAGGTCTCGCTATCCGTGTCAGTTGCCGTAGAAAGGTCTCGCTATCCGTGTCAGTTGCCGTAGAAATGTCTCGCCATTCTTGTCAGTTGCCGTAGAAATGTCTCGCCATTCTTGTCAGTTGCCGTAGAAAGGTCTCGCTATCCGTGTCAGTTGCCGTAGAAAGGTCTGGCCATCCTAGTCGTGGAGAGGAAGGTCTCCGTGTCAGTGCCCGTCCCAACTGTAACCATAAGATAAACAAAGGACTTTTACAACGGGGGATCAACCCCTTGGGTAAACTGGCGCAGATATAATGTTCTCTCTTGATCCTATTTTAGTGTTGTTTTGCTAAACCTGGGCAGATGGGGCCAACACGTCTTGGGGTTGTGGGAGGGAGGGAGGCTTCGACAGGAAGTGAATGAGGGCGATCCCTTTGGCGAGGGAGCGACTGGCCAGAAAGTCCTTTTGGCCAGAAACTGAAGGATTTAATCCGAATGCTGAGGGAGTAAAAGGGGTCAATACTTGTAACCAATCTTTGTAGGCAGTGAGGGATGAATCCTTGTAGCTGAAGATTGAAGAGCATTCCGTGTTGCAGAACACACTCCAAGAGATCCCGCCGCACTGATGATGATTGCCAATCTCCATTGAAGGACTCTAGATTTCAACTAAGAAAGGAATTTCTTGGATGCCCGAAGGGAAGGCATCTGGAGTGGTCAGTGAGAGGATAGCATTCTGCGCTTCGCAAAGAGGTCTGGGGGGGGGGGGGGACCAAGACTCCGACAAGGACCTTCTGCGGTTTCAACGACTCTCAGTCTGGTGATTTAGGGAGCCATTACTATGGGAGAGGGGCACTATCCCGCCTGGGCGGTAAGGATCACTTTGCTGTGCTCCTCGCACTTGTGGTCGACCATCCTCGCAGTCTCTCCCCAGCCTCAGATTGGCAAGATCAATATTGTTTCCACGGGTCCCAGTAACGGAATCACACTCACAGATACTGAACACAGGTGAGGGACCCCGCCTGCTCCCTATCTTGCTCTATGAACAGGAACGCCTCGACAAGTTATAGTCTGTCGGCCGCGGAAGTGACAGATATAGGGATTGAGTGACTAGAAACTAAATCTCTTTGACACCATAACGAGGTCACTGGCGCTAAGATCTGATTGGCTAGTGTGTCACAGGGGGCTGACTGCCCAGGGTGTCACAGGGACTGACATCCTAGGGTGTCACAAGGGCCCGACTGTCAGGTGGGAGAACAGGACGAGCGACATATATATCACACCATCACCATACCCTCACTAACTCTCATTAAAGACAATGGAAGTCGGGAATAGTGAGAAGTGAAACAAACCCAAATTAGGTCCTGGGGCACATGCCCATGAAAAACCAATATAGGAGAAGGCGTTCCCATCACGCCCTCACCCACGCCACCCTCCCTACCCTACAATGCCGCCCCACAACTGACCCAACCATGCCCAGGCCTGCCCCACCCTCACACCGTGCCCAGCCCTGCCCCACCCTCACGCCGTGCCCAGCCCTGCCCCACCCTCACGCCGTGCCCAGCCCTGCTCCACCCTCACGCCGTGCTCAGCCCTGCCCCACCCTCACGCCGTGCCCAGCCCTGCTCCACCCTCACGCCGTGCCCAGCCCTGCCCCACCCTCACGCCGTGCCCAGGCCTGCCCCACCCTCACGCCGTGCCCAGCCCTGCCCCACCCTCACGCCGTGCTCAGCCCTGCCCCACCCTCACGCCGTGCCCAGCCCTGCCTCACCCTAAAAAATATTGTATGTTTGAATTAGTTTTAAATTAGAAGGGGCCCTATCCCCTCAACCCCATCCCTGTAACATTACACCATCCCTGCAACATTCCCTATACCTGGGAAAGGGGAATGACCCTTAAGGGAGCAGCACGCTTGAATTAGGGGTAATGAAGGAGAAAAACTGAATGATACAGAAACGGTGGCTGATATTAATATGGAAGATCAGGCAACGTTGAATGGGTGTCGCCGCCGTGGAAGATCAGGCAGCGTTGAATGGGTGTCGCCGCCGTGGAAGATCAGGTAGCGTTGAATGGGTGTCGAGGCCATGCAGGGTAAGGTGTTGAGAGGCGATGACTGAGGACAAAACTTATGGGTAACGAGAGTGTGACAGACAGCCTCTGGACGGAGGCGACGAAGAGAAATGTTGGGAAAGCATCATCAATGAGCCCCACAGACACAGTTTACCCGTAGGGTGTGAAACCTATGCCGACAAGAATGGGGATGGGGACAAAGACACCCAGCACCGCTCCTGTGCCAGGTAAGTTCATTACGGGCTCACCATAGCCCGTGCTACTTGCAACTTTTTGTTCCCAGTAGCTGAATCTTAAACAACAACAACTCTCAATTTACTTTCGGGTTATTCATGCCAATGCCACCTCTTGGGTGGCTGAACCTTCATCTCTCATTTGTATTAGGATGAGATAGGTTGGGTTAGATTGGGTGATATCTTCGGAGCCGCACGTGGGGATCGAATAAAGCGTCCAGAGTACCCCCTGACCCACGCCCTTACCCATGAACCACGACATGCTGGAGATTACACAAAAGGGCGCCTGATAGCTGAGTGGACAGCGCTTCGGATTCGTAGTCCTGAGGTTCCGGGTTCGATCCCCGGTGGTGGCGGAGACAAATGGGCAAAATGTTTCTTTCGCCCTGATTCCCCTGTTACCTAGCAATAAATAGGTACCTGGGAGTTAGACAGCTGTTACGAGCTGCGTCCTGGGGATATGTAACAAAAAGGAGGCCTGGTCGAGGACCGGGCCGTGGGGACGTTAAGCCCCGAAACCATCTCAAGATAACCTCAAGAATCTCAAGATAACCAGCAGACCAGACGGATCCACTAGGAACCTGGAGGCACCGCACGTCTGTTTTGACCCAAGACAATGGTTCGAGCCCCGTCCTGCTCCAAAGATTTTTTCCTACACACAGCAAGTTATTCTGACTACATCGTGTATTAGATGACAGTATGTGTGTGTGCTAGAGTAGCGATGGTGCATACTTTTGTCAGGGTTTAAACCCGACTCCAGCTAGAGTAGCGATGGTGCATACTTTTGTCAGGGTTTAAACCCGTCTCCAATACACAGTACAGACATTTACTCTAATATGTCCTTCCCTCTCCCCCAGGGTATTTGGCTATCATTTCAAACTACTAAGTTACATTATTCCTGGAGAAGGTACTGAGAGTGGTTGTACTCAAGCCCTGGGGCCAGGCTTGTCTTGTGATAATATGATAAAATTAAAGTTATCATATATAACTTTAATATCATATTATATATTAATCATATATTTATAAATTGATAAACAATTTAAACAGTGCATTGGTCAGCTGTGAAAAAATACATTAACCCCGTAACAATGAAACAAACGCAAATTGCCAAACATTTCAAGGAGTTAAGAAAGAGTGAAAGATTCTAATGGCAAGTCCAGTGATGAATGACTCAGACCTACCGGCCTGCGTCAGGCTGGTCCTGTGTACACTACAACAGGACACTGACCCATCTGAGAAAGTACTGTGTACACCCAACCACAGTACACTCAAGTACTGTGTGACTATCCCATTTGGGATAGTCACACTTGTCACAATGTAACAAGATTTACATTACTGTATAAGAAGATACAAGACAACAGAACGTCAACACACTGTACAATACTGGGCATGTCCTCACTTACACTTTATTACACGGCAACTCTCTTTAGTGCGTGTGTGTGTTCACCTAGTTGTGCTTGCGGGGGTTGAGCTCTGCCCGCCTCTTAGCCGTCAATCTACTGGTGTACAGGTTCCTGAGCTTCTCGAGTTGTACTCACCTATTTGTGCTTGCGGGGGTTGAGCTCTAGCTCTTTGGTCCCGCCTCTCAACCGTCAATCAACAGGTGTACAGATTCCTGAGCCTATTGGGCTCTATCATATCTACATTTGAAACTGTGTATGGAGTCAGCCTCCACCACATTGCTTCCTAATGCATTCCATTTGTCAACCACTCTGACACTAAAAAAGTTCTTTCTAATATCTCTGTGGCTCATTTGGGCGCTCAGTTTCCACCTGTGTCCCCTTGTGCGTGTTCCCCTTGTGTTAAATAGACTGTCTTTATCTACCCTATAAATTCCCTTCAGAATCTTGAAAATGGTGATCATGTCCCCCCTAACTCTTTCTGTCTTCCAGCGAAGTGAGGTTTAATTCCCGTAGTCTCTCCTCGTAGCTCATACCTCTCAGCTCGGGTACTATTCTGGTGGCAAATCTTTGAACCTTTTCCAGTTTAGTCTTATCCTTGACTAGATATGGACTCCATGCTGGGGCTGCATACTCCAGGATTGGCCTGACATATGTGGTATACAAAGTTCTGAATGATTCTTTACACAAATTTCTGAATGCCGTTCGTATGTTGGCCAGCCTGGCATATGCCGCTGATGTTATCCTCTTGATATGTGCTGCAGGAGACAGGTCTGGCGTGATATCAACTCCCAAGTCTTTTTCTTTCTCTGACTCCTGAAGAATTTCCTCTCCCAGATAATACCTTGTATTTGGCCTCCTGCTCCTGTGAGTGTGTGTGTGTGTGTGTGTGTGTGTGTGTGTGTGTGTGTGTGTGTGTGTGTGTGTGTGTGTGTGTGTGTGTGTGTGTGTTGAGATAATTTTTTTGTAAGTTCACCCCGATTTAACTATACAGTATTAAGCAATTTATGTGAATTAAATGTCAAAATTGCTGCAACTTTGCCAAGACTAAACTGCTTACAGCATAGGTTCATCCCCCCCCCCCCCCACCACCACAATATATACATAAAAATTAATTTCTTCTAGAGCTCTGCTACCAGGGAACTGGTCACACTCGCCCCCCAGACGAATTGCCTGCCATAAAACACTCCCCCAAACAGCTTCGCATGCCCATGGAGATGTAATTTATCCATGACAAAACACCCCGAGTCGAAACAATTTCCATATCCGTCTCCCCTCCGTGACGCGCACCATCTTAAAACTGTCTCCAATTGGCTGAAGATTCCCACGATGTAACTGGAGACGCCAGCATCACCGGTCAGCAGCAGCCTCCGGCCAGACGTGAACGTGGAAGATATCGAGGGATGTGCGGCCCAGAAGTATCTCCCCTCCTCTCTGTGTATATACGCAGAGAGCTTACTTTAGTGAGAGGGGGGTGACGGGGCCAGACTTGAACCATACTTCTCGGATGGTCAGTAAGCTGGTGTTACGGCCTTAATAAGCTTGACGCTTGATAACCTTAAGCCCAGCACCGGACCCGACCAGCCCACAGTCAAAACATTAGGGATTAACGGCCGTGCCCGGTCCCAAGTATTAGGCCTATGGGCTCCTCAGATGAATATTCGGAGCCCGTGGGAAGAGAAGAGGGGGGTGGGGAGGGGGAATTAGCGAAGAGATGGTGATGAGAAACAGGGAATAAATGGGGACAGGAGCTAAAGCACGGAATACTTTTCTGTTTATTGGAGGGATATTCCTACGTGGTCCCTAAGTCTGTGTCTGGCCCGCTAGAGTAACTAATACAAATGATGATTTTACCTGATATAAAAATTAAAAGAGAACGAGCCAGTTCAGCTGGGGAAGAACAACGACAGAAAACGGTAGAGGGTAAACACGGAGCGAAGTTTTTTTTTTAATCAAGCCTCAAAAACATCAATACGGATGATTAAAATTAAACAATACTGGGAATTAGGGAAACAGAAGGCAACAGCAGATGAATGGACAAGAAAACAGGGATCACGTGATATGCTAAAACAATGCAAACTTTTACTCCAAACTTTATTTAGCAAAATAATAATGGCTTACCCAGAGATAAGATGACAGATAAGATGATGATAAGATTTCCCTAGGCCAGGGTTGTGAGGACAGGAAACTGGACGAAGTGAGAGAGGGGTGTGAGGGGGGGGGTAAGAAAAGGGGAGGGGAAGGAAGTGGCCCCACGATAAGGGAAGAGGAGGGTGGGAGCCCAGATTGGAAGGGAATGATGGGGAAATAGGGTAGATCAGAACAGAGAAATAAATTGAAAGACAGGATAAAGGTTAGCGTAATTGCTAATTTTACTCTGGAAAAAAGTATTGAGTGTAGGCAAACACTCATGGGTCCTACCATGAGTGACAAGCACAAGCCCAATAAATTGTAGTTTTCCAGCAGGCACCGCGATGAAATGTGACAGGGGGAGAGTGTGTGAGAGCGGGGAGGAAGGGGGGGGTGAGTGTGAGAGCAGGGAGAGTGTGTGAGAGCAGGGGTGAATATGTGAGAGAGCGGGGAGGGAAGGTGAGTGTAAGAGCACGGGGTAGTGTATGAGTGTGAGAGAGAAGTATGGAGAGACCAAGCCGGGAAGAACACAGTGAGAGCATGAAGAGTTGGCGGCCACGAGAGAAGAGCAGCGAATATTTTGTTTACTTCTGTCCTTCAATCCCGGAGTAAGAGGGAAGGAGCGGACAAGACAAGCCAGAAGAGAGGAAAGAGGGAGAGAGGGAGGGAGGGATAAACAAGACAAGCCAGAAGAGAGGAAAGAGGGAGAGAGGGAGGGAGGGATAAACCACAAGCACCTAACACCCCACGTCTCCCAAGATTCTGTGGTCTGTACCTCCCAACCCCACCATTCTCACTCACTCTCTTGACCCTCCTCTCAGAACCCCCACCCCCCCCACCCCCACCCTGAGGGCCCCAACCCCTTACTCAGAACTCCTGCGGCAGGGGGGGGGGGGGAGAAATAGCCTAAGCTACTCTATCCCTTTGAGATATAGTTCTTTCTTGTCTCAATAAACATACTTGAACTTGTGGATGTGGATGCAATATGGATGATGATGAAACTGATGTGGATGCTGGAAACTGATGTGGATGCTGGAAACTGATGTGGATGATGAAACTGATGTGGATGCAATATACAAAATATACACTGTTCCACCCCCAAAAAGGTAAAAAAAAAAAGAAGTAAAAAAAACAAAAAAAAAAAGAAGTATTTTGTTGATCGCTCACGAATTGAACAGAACAGCCAAACCTAAGTTTCCTAGGCCTAACACAGCGCAAATATGTACAAAATTAGTAATAAAAGTGTAAATAAAGCTTAAGATTCTTTTATCTAGGGCCTAAGACATGATAGGATGGAATGATGGTCAGGGTGTTTCAGTTGTTAGTATTTCCTTTAGTAGGAAATTAGAGTACACTAACATGTGTTAGAGTACACTAACATGTGTTAGAGTACATTAACATGTGTTAGAGTACACTAACATGTGTTAGAGTACATTAACATGTTAGAGTACAAGACGTGGTGTTCTGAGTACACCATTCCATATTTAATCCACTTAGGTGCTATAACATTTAATAGCACTGAAGCACATAATAGTACTATTAAATACTATATGGTTTAACATCTTCACTCATGAGGGGACCTGACAGCTGAGTGGAGAGCACTCGGGATTCGTAGTCCTTAGGTTCCGGGTTCTATCCCGGTGGAGGCGGAAACAAATGGGTAGAGTTTCTTTCACCCTGATGCTTCTGTTATCCTAGCAGTAAATAGGTACCTGGGAGTTAGACAGCTGCTACGGGCTTCTTCCTGGGGGAGTGTAACAAAAAGGAGCCCTGGTCGAGGACCGGGCCGCGGCGACGCTAAGCCCTGAAATCATCTCAAGATGAATGTTCAAGAAAACCCTACAAGATGAGACGAGGATTAGGCACGATTCTGATGGCGGTGGTGCTCCTGTATGCGCTCTACGGACACCAGGACAAACACCTTCAGGAGAGCCGCTCATCTATGAATCATCCAAATCGGTTGGCCTCACCCCATGTGTATGGAGCGCCCCGTGACATCACAACACGTGTATAAACAGTATGGAGCGCCCCGTGACATCACGTATGGAGCGCCCCGTGACATCATGTATGGAGCGCCCCGTGACATCACACCACGTGTATTAACAGTATGGAGCGCCTCGTGACATCACAACACGTGTATAAACAGTATGGAGCGCCCCGTGACATCACAGCACGTGTATTAACAGTATGGAGCGCCTCGTGACATCACAACACGTGTATAAACAGTATGGAGCGCCCCGTGACATCACGTATGGAGCGCCCCGTGACATCACAACACGTGTATAAACAGTATGGAGCGCCTCGTGACATCACAACACGTGTATAAACAGTATGGAGCGCCTCGTGACATCACGTATGGAGCGCCCCGTGACATCACAACACGTGTATAAACAGTATGGAGCGCCTCGTGACATCACAACACGTGTATAAACAGTATGGAGCGCCTCGTGACATCACGTATGGAGCGCCCCGTGACATCACAACACGTGTATAAACAGTATGGAGCGCCTCGTGACATCACAACACGTGTATAAACAGTATGGAGCGCCTCGTGACATCACGTATGGAGCACCCCGTGACATCACAACACGTGTATAAACAGTATGGAGCGGCCCGTGACATCACAACACGTGTATTAACAGTATGGAGCGCCCCGTGACATCACAACACGTGTATTAACAGTATGGAGCGCCCCGTGACATCACAACACGTGTATTAACAGTGTGGAGCGCCCCGTGACATCACAGCACGTGTATTAACAGTATGGAGCGCCCCGTGACATCACAACACGTGTATAAACAGTATGGAGCGCCTCGTGACATCACAACACGTGTATAAACAGTATGGAGCGCCCCGTGACATCACAGCACGTGTATTAACAGTATGGAGCGCCCCGTGACATCACAGCACGTGTATTAACAGTATGGAGCGCCCCGTGACATCACAACACGTGTATTAACAGTATGGAGCGCCCCGTGACATCACAACACGTGTATTAACAGTATGGAGCGCCCCGTGACATCACAGCACGTGTATTAACAGTATGGAGCGCCCCGTGACATCACAACACGTGTATTAACAGTATGGAGCGCCCCGTGACATCACAACACGTGTATTAACAGTATGGAGCGCCCCGTGACATCACAACACGTGTATTAACAGTATGGAGCGCCCCGTGACATCACAGCACGTGTATTAACAGTATGGAGCGCCCCGTGACATCACAACACGTGTATTAACAGTATGGAGCGCCCCGTGACATCACAACACGTGTATTAACAGTATGGAGCGCCCCGTGACATCACAGCACGTGTATTAACAGTATGGAGCGCCCCAGTATGGAGCGCCCCGTGACATCACAACACGTGTGATGTGTGATATAAATACGGGAACCCTGCCTCCTAAAATGATAATACTTACATCAACTATTTGGTCAAACGTACAAAAATAGCCCGTTTAAGCCAACAGTGATCACGGTCTGTACTGTCAATTTTCTACAGGACACGGAAAAACAAGTCAGAAACTAAGATTAAACATTCCTAAGCCTAGTATAACAAATAAACCACATTAGGCTTACAATAGGGTACATTAGGGCGCTAGATTGCTTGGACAGGTTAGGAAGGTTAGGCTTGTTAGTTTGCCATTAAATGCGAATGTCATTTGGGCTCATTCGGTAACACAAAACTTGAATTTTGTTGTATCCAGGAGTTCAGGACCTGGGCTAGATTCACGAAGCAGTTACGCAAGCACTTACGAACATGTACATCTTTTCTCAAAATTTGGCGGCTTTGTTTACAATTATAAAACAGTTAATTAGCTCGGAAACACCAGGAGGCTGTTTATAACATTAGCAACCGTTGATTGGGAAGTTTTCATGCTTGTAAACTGTTTTATAAATGTAACCAAAACCATCAAAGATTGATGAAATATGTACACGTTCGTAAGTACCTGCGAAACTGCTTCTTGAATATGGCCCCAGGTTTGCACGTTTGACCAAAGAGTTGATGTAAGTACTATAATTTTAGGAGACTGGGTTGAAATATTACGGTAACTAAACTCATTCTTTTCAGAAATATTGCTCAGGACCCCCCCCCCCCCCCACCATCCCTACCATGATAAGGTTACCTTGAGATGTCAAAACTAAACGTTTCTACCAGGGGGAGGGGGAGAGACCTAGAGAGACCTATCAGGGGAAAGCGCTAAGGCATTACGACTATATAGCACTGGGAAGGGATCAGGATAAGGATTGGGATGGGACGGGGGTAGGGAAGGAATGGTGCCCAACTACTTGGACGGTCGGAGATTGAACGCCGACCTGTATGAAGCGAGACTCGCTCTACCGTCCAGCCCATGTGGTTGGACATGAGGGAAGGGAATACACAACCCAATAATACACTGGACCGATGATTGCACCAAAGTGCATAAGCATTGCAAGTATCGAGCAGTCACGCGAAGGCTTTCTCAATGTCTTACTAAAAACAAAAGCGAATCTTGAAACATATCAAGTGTCCCTTACTGCAATAATAAATTATTATTATATGCATTATTATTTGACTTGTCAATTACTATTCAATGAGGCACATGAATTTCTGCATATTACAAAATTAATATATTTGAAATACAGTAAATATTAATATATCGCTTAAAAACCGTTATATAAATTAGTGTCAAGAGTTGTAACCCATTAATCATGGACATTTAAATAATTCATATTTACGTAATTTTAGACTGTGTGTGTGCGTGTGTGTGTGTGTGTGTGTGTGTGTGTGTGTGTGTGTGTGTGTGTGTGTGTGTGCGCGTGTGTGTGTGTGTGTGTGTGTGTGTGTGTGTGTGTGTGTGTGTGTGTGTGTGTGTGTGTGTGTGTGTGTACACTCATAGTTGTGCTTGCGGGGGTTGAGCTTTGGCTCTTTGGTCCCGCCTCTCAACCGTCAATCAACAGGTGTACAGATTCCTGAGCCTATCGGGCTCTATCATATCTACACTTGAAACTGTGTATGGAGTCAGCCTCCACCACATCACTTCCTAATGCATTCCATTTGTCAACCACTCTGACACTAAAAAAGTTCTTTCTAATATCTCTGTGGCTCATTTGGGCACTCAGTTTCCACCTGTGTGCCCTTGTGCGTGTTCCCCTTGTGTTAAATAGACTGTCTTTATCTACCCTATCAATTCCCTTCAGAATCTTGAATGTGGTGATCATGTCCCCCCTAACTCTTCTGTCTTCCAGCGAAGTGAGGTTTAATTCCCGTAGTCTCTCCTC
>NC_091159.1:12823136-12935636 GCF_040958095.1 Procambarus clarkii | reverse complement strand
TTTCACTGAGGATAGTTGGAAAGGGTCCTCTAGTATTTTACAGGAAAAAATTATGATGTATCTCTTGCACCTGCTCTCCAATGAGTATAATTTGAGAGATTTTAAGCAAGTCGCAATAATTTAGATGGTTTATTAAAATCATTCGAACACTAACATTCCTCTGTACGTCGTCCGTAACGGTAAGCTCCCTAGCTTTGAATGAGGCTGTTACTATGCAACAGTACTTTACCCTACATAACACAAGTGTCTTAACAAAGTACCATAATATGTTTGCCATCTCTTGTATTTCAAAGCCTGTCATTTTTCTTGTAGCAGTGACAGTTACTTTATTTTATTCTTCAAAAGTATGGTCTTCCTACATGATTCTTCCAAGAAAGGAAGGAAGGGGAATTATGAAGAGACAGTGACAAGCCATTACGACAATATAGCTATTTGAAGGGACCAGGATAAGGATTTGAGATAGGACTAAGGAATGGTGTCCAACCACTTGGAAGGTCGGGGATTGAACAGCAATACCTGCTTGACGCGAGACCATCGCACTACCGTCCACCCCAAGTGGACTTACAACTCCCAGATATCTTACATCGTCGTTTTTTCTTCTACAGTGTAGCCTGAGACAGGAACATCAAGAGAACTAGATCTACCAGTTTCATGTGTTCCTGGTACTGGAACGCATGTTGGTACTGGCGGACCACGTACCTGGTCGATACCTTGGGGTTGATGGGGTTCTGGGAGTTCTACTCCCCAAGCCCGGCCCGAGGCCAGGCTTGACTTGTGAGAGTTTGGTCCACCAGGCTGTTGCTTGCAGCAGCCTGCAGGCCCACATACCCACCGCAGCCCGGTAAGTACCTTACCTTATGATGATTTCGAGGCTTAGCGTCCCCTCGATCAGGCCTCCTCGTTGCTCACATCTCACCTAGTGAGATGTGCTGACACCACGCCTAGTGTTAAGATACAGCAACCATACCTAATACCGATGGTATGGTCAATACCTATTACCAGAACCAATCCCTAGTACCAGAGCTAAGAGCAGTACCTATAGTACCAGAGCTAAGATCAATACCTAGTACCAGAACTAAGGTCAATGACTAGTACCAGAGCTAAGAACAGTTTCTATAGTACCAGAACTAAGAGCAGTACCTAGTACCAGAACTAAGGTCAATGACTAGTACCAGAGCTAAGGTCAATGACTAGTACCAGAGCTAAGGACAGTACCTATAGTACCAGAGCTAAGAGCAGTACCTATAGTACCAGAGCTAAGGGCAGTACCTATAGTACCAGAGCTAAGGATAGTACCTAATGCCAGAGATAAGGACAAGACATACTATCAGAGATAGGGACAATACCCAGTACCAGAGATGGGAACTATACCCAGTACCAGAGCTAGGGGAGGGCAGCAGTACCTAGTACCAAGGAGCTTGGGATGGTCAGCATGGAAGGTGCGGGGGAGGGGGGGGGGGATAAAAGGAGATGCTGGGTAGGGTGGATGGATGGATGGGGGTGGAGGGGGGGCGGGGGGTTATCAGGGTGATCAGGTAAACAACAGCGGCCCAGCCTGACCCAATATCAGGGATGGTCACACCGCGCACCACTTCCCATACGTCATCACCCCCCACAATCAATGTCACTATCGCCACCACCACAACCTCACTATCACATCTACCCCCACCGAGAGGTCGTCACCATCACCCAGAGAACCTCTACCTCACTTCCATCATGTCATCATCTAGTATTAATATGTCTACCGTCAGTTTTGTTGCCTCAACTGAACTTACAGGTTTGTCTCCTCCACTACTCACCAAACGAGATACCTGGTTGATGGGGTTCTGGGAGTTCTTCTACTCCCCAAGCCCGGCCCGAGGCCAGGCTTGACTTGTGAGAGTTTGGTCCACTAGGCTGTTGCTTGCAGCGGCCCGCAGACCCACATACCCACCACAGTCCATGGGGGACAGAAGAAAATGTATATATGGTGGTTAGAATTGTTAATGTGTGGCCACGTCTGTGGTAGAAAAAAAACACCATAGCCCGGTTGATCCGGCACTCCTTGGAGGAAACAATCTAGTTTCCCCTTGAAGATGTCCACCTGTGATCGTCCTCGTAAGGTGTGGGCCTCCATCACTACCCCACTCAAAAGAGACACCCCGAGGCCACCCCTGCTAAGGAGTAGGGGTGAGGGGGGTGGGGGGAAGGTCATTCGTCAACTGTTAATGAAGGCCCCGCGGGACAGTCACCCATCCCCCTATCCTCCCCCCCCAGTAATTAAATCTACCCCCCCCCCCCATCTTAATCGTGTCCTCCACACACTGAACTTTGGGTAAACTCTTTATTATTTTCTAAAGTTAGCAAGTACATAAATAAAACAATTGCAATGCAACTAAGCAAGAAGGTCAATATATATGCAAATTTAATACAGTGAAACAATTAATAAACAATTCAATACCAACTTACTCACCCACATCTGCTACCTGTTACTGATTCTGGGAATCAACGCGCTTGCGGTTCGGTCACTGGCCAAGCCTCCTGGTTGATGGTCTGCCAATCCAGGAAGCTAGACACCGCTGCCCGCAGCCTGACGCATAAAGCACAACCCGGTTGATCAGGTATAGTTTGGCGGTGTTTCTCAAGTTCTCTTTTCAATACCGAGAGGTCGGCCAGTTATACTTCTTATGTGTAGAGGGAGAGTGTTGAAAAGTTTTAAGATGTTGATAGCGACATCTATCTACTGCACCACTGATTTTCAACAGGGCTTTGAAAGCTTTTGAGTGCTTCAGCTTTCAGTGGAAACCCTAAACTTTATGAAGGGTTACAGTTCGCATCTTGAGCTAGCTATGTGATACTAAGTTGTTGACCAGACTACACACTAGAAAGTGAAGGGACGACGACGTTTCGGTCCGTCCTGGACTATTCTCAAGTCGATGAGTTCATTGACTTGAGAATGGTCCAGGACGGACCGAAACGTCATCGTCCCTTCACTTTCTAGTGTGTAGTCTGGTCAACATACTTCAGCCACGTTACTGTGACTCATCGCCTGCATATGATACTAAGTTCGCCACATGGCTCAAGTTCAAGAACGTTTATCGAGACAATAAAATACATATCAAAGGCATAGAGTAGTTTAGGCTATTTCTACCCCCTCCTCTACTTCAAGTCCCTCAAGGGGCGCACAAATCCAGTATTATCACAGAACAAAAATTACATTTAACATTGCAGGTTAGTATAGTAAACACAGCATATAAGTGTTACACTCTCACATGGTAGGCAAGAGGTCCTCCAGCCACAACCACAGGGAAAGTGATCGGTTGACTGTCCCAAATATATTTTTTGGAACAGACAAATTATACATGTTACCTCGCATCTCGTTCCATCTGGCTATTTCATTTAATATTACAATGAATGCAACGAATGTTAAATTAATCAGATTAGATTTGTTATTTTAGTGTCCATGATCCAACAGCCTTTTGGACCAAGCTCTCACAAGTCAGTGAGGAGTAGAAGAGCTCCCAGAACACCCATCAAACAGGTATCAACAGGCCCAGTCTAACCACTCTGGCAGTATGTAGTCATACTACATAACACTACACAGGACCCCTCGATCGTTTCAAGCGTAGGTTAGACATATACATGAATGAGACTGGGTGGTTATAAATAGGAGCTGCCTCGTATGGGCCAATAAGCCTTCTGCAGTTACCTTCATTCTTATGTTCTTACTAGATTGGTGCCTGTTCCTAAATATTACCGGTGAAGAGCAGAGGCTTGCCATAAGCACGGAGAACACTGCATGAACATCAGAGGTTCACGACTCTTCAATCTCCTCCCACCAAAAAATATTACCGAAACAAAAGTTGATGTTTTCAAGAGACAAATCGATAAATTCCTGCAGGAAGCGCCAAATCAGCTGAGTTATGGGGACCTGCGAACTGCAATAAGTAATAAAAATAGATTTGATTGATCAAGTTATTACCAACTAAAGGGAGTAGTAGAACTCTCGAAACCAACTGCAGGTAAAAATAGCTGGAAATGGAATGGTAGTTGAATCGACTGATACCAAACATTAAACAGCCTCGTTTACTTGAAAAAAAAGGTATCAACATGAAACATAGTCTACGCTGTTGACTGCAGCACAATTACTAACCAATTCAGTTTGGAGGTGATTTTAATTGATAAATAGAAGCACAAACCCACAACCAACCTAACTAGACATCAGAACACAATTCTAGTGACTAAGTAGTTTCTAAGCGCCCCCCCCCCTTCCCCAACCCGCCACCTTTCAGGCCCCAGTTGAACTGTTACCACCATCAGGGGTATGTAGGTTAGCTTAGAGCATTTTAAAAGCACCGAATCACCTTCTATGGTTGATTGTTCAATAAACCCCTGAACTATATGTTTAACACATCTCTAACCCTGTCCATGGAGGACAGAAGAAAATATATATAATCTGGTTAGCATTGTAAATGTGTGGCCACGTCTGTGGTAGAAGAAGAGAGAGAGAGAGAGAAAAAAAAAAACACCATCAGGGGCTAGTCTACCGTGCACCAGGCTCTGTTGTATTATTAAGATCCTAATACCTTAATAATAAGGAGTGGGTATACTTTAGTTCACTGTTAAAGTAAACTCGGAGTCTATATACACCGAGAAGCTGGGTACACTTCCAGTGTCACGCCCCTCCCCACTCCTTGTCAAGGATTTGATTCGGCAAGCGTGATGGCTACATGGTAAACTGTTTACACCTCACTCTCCCATAGTCACTGTTAGGTAAGCATCTTCCCGTCTTTCCCACACGGCTCTCCCTCCCTCCCACCAACAAACATCTGTTCCTCCAATATCCCCCTCTCGCCTCTTATCTCCTTTCCTCTCATACCACAAGAGTGTAACACTCATATGCTGTGTTTACTATACTAACCTGCAGTGTTAAATGTGAGTCTTGTACTGTGATTTGTGCATTTGTACTCACTGGATTAGTCCGCCCCCTGAGGACCTGAAGTAGAGGAGGGTAGAAACTGTCTATGCTACTCTATGCCTTTGATATGTATTTTATTGTCTCGATACACGTACTTCAACTCTCATACAACACATCAGATTATTATACCCTTCTGTTAAATATGTTAATATTTTGTTTAAATTTTTTCCCGAGGAGCGAGTTTATTGAGCAGCGCCACTCATCCTATGAGTGGATACACCGCCATAGCAGCATGTACAACACTCCCCAATAGGAAGAAACCCCGATGGGTTGTCCATCCTGTCACTTGTACCCAGACACAGCTGGGACTTGCTTAACTGTCTCAAGTGAACAGCTCCTCAAACAAGAAGATTAACATCTGTCAACCCTTAAAATCTTACATTGTCTTGCGGGTGCAAAATGGGGGGAATCTTTTAAGAATAGTATCTATATTTGACAAATAGTGTTTTCTAACTCAAACAATGTGGGGGTTTATTACTCTACACATATTTCTAATATCTCTCAGGTGTTCACATTCTTTCAGGTAGTGGTCAAGGTGGTGTCCGTCACTCTCATCACAGATTCTGCAGCTTCGCTGACCAACTGTTGTTTCCATTCCGAATCTCCATGGATATATATTTGTATCCAAGACGGATTCTCGCTAATAATGATTCTCTCCCGCGTCCTCCTCCTCTTCGTCCATAATGATTGGGACTGCCAGCTGCAACCATGTTATACCTTCGTACAGATTCACGGGTTTGTGCTTCTGTTCTCCTTTCCTCAGTTACCTTGTCACAGTGATGTTGCCTGACAATACCTCTAATTTGTAGAAGTCTTGGGTTTGAAGTATTCAATATGGTCTCCTTCAGAGCCTTCAGCAGCCACCAATATGTTGTTCCCGTGAATGTATATACAATATGTATATACATATTACCATGGTATCCAGGTAATATGATATTCCCGTGAATATCATACATTAGTATGTTGTTCTAGACTTTACCTTCACTGTTTAAAGAAAGCCTTGAAACTAACTACAGGTAAACTACGGGTACCAACCTCAAGGCTATCTTGAGATAGTTCTGGGGATCAATATCCCCGAGGCCCTGTCTCTGAGCGGGTTATCTTGAGATGATTTCGAGGCTCAACGTCCCCGTGGCCCGGTCCTCGATCCTCTCACAATGATTTAAGCTGGTGTCCAATTCTTATAGACAAGATGTTAACATCTTGAGATATATTCACGTTGTCAACATGAGACCCGAACTGAACAACTCAAGGATCTCCACTTATTGCTCACTCAAAATGTTTCTTCTGTAAGAATGAAGTCTTATTTTATATTATTTTTACCTGTTTTTAATTTATACAATCTGTATATCTTAATGTTTTCTCTTCTAGACACAAATTTTTATAAATCTCTCAACTTTTTATTTGCGAATTTATGTAATTATTTGGCTGAGTTATTATGTACCAGCTTTTTGTTTTCGTTTTCATTTGATGAGAACAAAATGATGATGAAAGTATCATCTCCTGGAACATTTGTTCCCACTCTGAGCTGGGAACGACCTTCCCGGCACAGCCTAGCGGGCAGTTAAGCCCGACAAGAACATGATCTTATTAAACCAACTGAGGAAGATGTCTAGAGAATTCTCGAGCGCCTCTTGCTAAAGATTACTCATAGCCTCCAACACACCCATAACTACTTCACACAAAATTAAAGTTGCACAAGAAAATTGTATATATTTAGGGCGCATCAAATGTTCTCCAAGCCACTCCTGCATGATATGTCGTGAAGAATGCTTCAAACTTTTTTATTATTAACCACTTTACTGACAAAACTAATATACAATTTCGCTTGAGCGAAGTAGTTGAATTAGGGCTTAATGCAGTGAGGATGCTGCTTTTATTCACTGCCACACAGAACAGTGAGGATGCTGCTTATATTCACTGCCACACAGAACAGTGAGGATGCTGCTTATATTCACTGCCACACAGAACAGTGAGGATGCTGCTTATATTCACTGTCACACAGAACAGTGAGGATGCTGCTTATATTCACTGCCACACAGAACAGTGAGGATGCTGCTTATATTCACTGCCACACAGAACAGTGAAGATGCTGCTTATATTCACTGCCACACAGAACAGTGAGGATGCTGCTTATATTCACTGCCACACAGAACAGTGAGGATGCTGCTTATATTCACTGCCACACAGAACAGTGAGGATGCTGCTTATATTCACTGCCACACAGAACAGTGAGGATGCTGCTTATATTCACTGCCACACAGAACAGTGAGGATGCTGCTTATATTCACTGCCACACAGAACAGTGAGGATGCTGCTTATATTCACTACCACACAAGACACGAGGATCACATCAAGCTGTGGAGAGGACATACCCACCGCACCGCACCACAATGAACTGTTCATTTCAGAGCCTTGACATATTACCCCAAATTATTCAAATAATAGCCTACCATTTCACCCCATGCAGCCACCAACGAACAAGCAGGCCACATATTTAGTCCCTGGACCTAACTACCCCCAGACACAACACTGCATCAATATGTCCAATGCTCCCAAAAGATGCTGGTCCGCCATTCATACCGATCAAGAACGCCCTTAATCCCCCATCCCCCCCCACCACACATGGGTTAAAAACCACTGATGCCACCACTAGTAAGCCCACGCCCTCCTTATATACTCCGTCAGTCATCCTAACCCAGTCACAATGGATGTAGCGATATATCACGTGTTGTGTAAGGCGTTTCTTGCCATATTAGTGGAGATGAGTGGAGGGCGGGCGGGTAGATGGAGGGGGACCCCACGGCGCCTCCACAGTCCCGCCAACTATCAGCCAAAATAAACAACAGTTGGGCCGCCGAACATCTAATTTAAATTTCCCCACAATACGCAGGTCTTGATCGCCCCCCCCCCCCCTTCCCCCTCCGGCTGGGTCGTCCGTTTGTCCCGACTGTCGCATTAACGACTTCAGTTTTGCCTCTTCTCTTCCTAAATTATAAATCAACTATATATTTGCAGTAGTCTGATAATATGGGTGTTTAACAATAAATTGAAATGTAGTTTTCGTGAAAAGGAACTTTGTATAATGGGCTTTGTGTTGCGTTTTAAGACTAAAGGTTTGGGAGACAGATGTAGAGTGTGAGGTGATGGCCTGAAGGGGGGTGAGGTGAGGGAGGTGATGGCCTGAGGTCATGACCTGATACTGACCAGATAACTGACCCCTTACTTCGCCACACTCAACACACCTGCAAAGCCAACGCTCCTCTAATGTAGTTGATTGTAACCATGATATATATGTGCTTCAGCCTAGAGTTTAGACCTACTGTCTTGTGTATGATCCTCTCTGTCCTGTGTGACACTGAATACCATCATTAGGTGATTGTAACCATGATATATATGTGCTTCAGCCTAGAGTTTAGACCTTAGAGTCTTGTGTATGATCCTCTCTGTCCTGTGTGACAGTGAATAACAGCATTATCCTCACTCTAATAAGACCTAATTGAATTCCTCAGATTAGGCAAAACTGTAATTAATTTTTGCCAATAAAGACGTTAATAATAATCCTCAACTGGCACACCTCTACTCACACTTCAGTCGGACTCTACCACACACCTCACTCACCACCACCCACCCACACACATACAGATGGGAGTCACAGATGTCAGAATGAACTTATGTAGGCTAAGAGTCGTAAATTTGTGCAACTGACTAAATAAGGAAGTTGTCGGAGCTACGATACACAGAAATGGATGGTAGAAATAGCCTAAGCTACTCTATCCCTTTAAGATATATTTTATTGTCTCAATAAACGTACTTGAACTTGATACACAGTTTTAAATTTAAATATAAAAAAACAGACCAAGATCGGAGACTTCACAAGGGAACACCTAAACACACTCAAAATACTAAAAATTGGCCCATGCAATTTCAGTGCTGAAAACTGTAGGAACTAAGCCTAGGAAAATACAACTGCAAAATACCGCACCTAAACCAAACTGAAATTCAGAACTAGGATTGTGAAAATGTTCTAAGACTTATAAACACAGAAAAAACGATACATGAAAGTACGAAATAAAGCCAACAGGATATTAGAACTTTGATTTAGGAACGTAGAACAGATCCGATATTTTCCTTCGGCTTCATCAGGTCCTTGTCATCACTTGGGTTAAATTTGAACTAAGACACTCTTGTGTTACCGTAGGGTAAGAGGGGAAGATAATTTAAATATTCAGATGAATGAAGCCACAACGTCACAAAAATATTGTATTAAATTGACCAAGCGTAATCTAACGAGAAGCCATGAATAGACAACATGACACCTACCTTGAGGCTACCTTGTTTAGCGTCAGGGGATCAACGGCGCCGCGGCCCGGTCTCCTACCAAGCCTCCTGGTTGCTGGACTGGTTAACCAGGCTGTTGGACGCGGCTGCTCGCAGCCTGACGTATGAATCACAGCTTGGTTGATCAGGTATTCTTCACCTCCTGTAAATTTTGCGAGCCGCTGGGACAGGTTAGTGCGACCATAACAAAAATGACGTTACACTTTTGTTGTTCATTTTCGCACTCATTATGGCATGTCAACTACCTGTCTACCTGTTGTAGGTTCCCGGAATCAATGTCCCCGCGGCCCAGTCTCTGAATAGTACTCATGTTCCACGCCATCCATTGAAACAATCAATCACCGTCAAATCATTTCCTTTTGTCTTAAAAGAAATTCAGCTTACATCTCTGACACTCGAGTCTCGCCTCTCCCTACCTTACCCGGAGCATACCTGGAGGGTCTCGGGAGTTCTTCTACTGCCCGAGCCCTGCCTAGGGCCAAGCTCCAAAGGAAAGGAGACCCATAGCCCCAGAGAAAAGAACATATAAAGCATTAGAGGGGTTACTAGGTCCCCACCAATGCAGGTTTCATGTTCCAGTCCCTTACCACCTCCCCCCCCTTTTTTTTTCCTTTTAGACTTTTTAAATTAAAAGATACAAGTTGGTGAATACATTCACAAAAGGTTAAAGGTTGTGAATCACTTTGGAGCTCGTCAGCGTCCGGAAACAGCAGTGTGGCGATCCCCCTCTGGATCACCACACTCAGGCCAGGTATATATCTACAGCTATAGTAAACGTGGTCGTTGCCCATCTACACCAGAGAGTAAATAGCAGAAGGTTCGCCCTCGGCAATATGGTATCTTCAGGCCAAGTTAAGACAGGTTAAATATCCCAAAAGGAATCCACAGGGGAAATAGCAGTTCTGTTATATAGACTACGTCTACGTTACAGATGCATCTGGGAAATTAGTGAACCCAGGGAATGGGAATGCATCTTTTGCCAAACAATCACAGAAAAGCCACTACTTCGTTATCTCCTCGAATGTGAAGCAACCAACGACCTTCGAAGAGCTTTAAGAGTCCCTGAATCTTGCAGTAACCACCCTGAAGCCATCAACACTACCACTTATCTGGTCAAAAAAGGTGTCCAGCAGCTGGACACCCTCATAAATACTGTCAAGCAGTATCCTCCCCCGCGATAGCAGCCATAATTGTAAGGATTTAAACGCGAGCTCAGCACGCAGTATATTCTTCCACGACCAAAGATTACATTCATTCCAGAAAGTCTACCACTTACTGTATTCTTGCCCTTGCCACTTCTTGGGTGGCTTAATCTTCATCAATCAATCAATCACATGGTCGTTGTGTCTTCGGCTGCATCTTGTTCACATTCTTCAGTAAGATGCTTTAAACACATGATTAATTAAGAGTGGTTAAACTGCCTACTGCTTCTACCTCTACCTCTTACCACGATCTACTTCATGCTACATGACAAGCATACGCTGACAAAGGGGGAATCATTACATCCCTTTAATGTTTAGGTTTGTTGTTAAAAAAGTCCTTCTTTACACAACGTGCTATGTACCAAGGTGCCGACTCTACCCGCCACTTATGGGCGAGAATCACAGCAGTGAAACACTACCGCCGATCCTTATAGCTTCTCTACTCAGCACTGCCTTACACCCATCCCACCTCCTTACATACTGCCCCGCCCCAGCTCCCAACTGCCTGGTACAACATGCCCATAACCTTTCCCAACTGCCGGATACAGAGACGTTACTGGGTACAACATACCCTTAACTTTCACCCACTACTGGATACCTGGAGCATACCTGGAGAGGAATCTGAGACTTGTGATAACTTGGTCCAACAGGCTGTTGCTTGGAGCGGCCAGCAGACTCGCGTATCCACTACAGCTTGGTTGGTTAGGCACTTCTTGAATACATCCACCTTTGTTCCAGCAATATTTATAATGCTTCCTGAGAGGGTGTTGACCAGCTGTGGACCTCTGATGTTCAGTGCTCTCTGTGCCTATAGCACCTCTACTCTTCACTGGTTCTATTCTGCATTTCCTTCCGTACCTTTCGCTCCAGTATGTTGTTATTCAACTGTGCAAATTTGGGACCTGGCCTTCGAGAATTTTCCATGTATATATTATTTAATACATCTCTCATCTCTTTCCCAAAGAGTACATTTTGACAGCTTTGAGACGGTCCCAATAATTCAGATATTTTATCGTTTCTATGCGTGCCGTATGTTCTCTGTATTCCCTCTAATTCAGAGATCTCTCCAGCTCTGAAAGGGGAAGTGAGTACAGTGCAAAGTAATACTCAAAACGGAACAGCACCAGTGATTTAAATATTAGCATTGATGTGGGGTTCCTGGATTTGAACGTTCTCATAATCCATCCTATCATTTTCCTGGCCGCCACTATATTTGCTTGGTCATGTTCACTAAATGTCAGGTCGCCAGATATCATAAATCCCAGATACAACATACCTGTAACTTTCCAAGCTGCCAGATACAGAGATGTTACAGTGGGGGGGGGGGGGGAGGGGGGGGGAGGGGGGGAGGGGGGGAAGAACCTAAGCTACTCTATCCCTCTGGGATGTATTTCTTGTCTCAATAAACATACTTGAACTTGAACTTGTTACAGAGTGCAGCATACCCATAACCTTCACCCGCTACCAGATGCTACCGACTACAAGCTACCCGCCTTCAGTACCGACACTACCAAGGGTTTATTATTATTATTATTATTATTATTATTATTATTTTCTACCACAGACGTGGCCACACATTTACAATGCTAACCAGCATATATACATTTTCTTGTCCTCCATGGACAGGGGAGAGATTTGTCAAACATATAGTTCAGGGATTTATTGACCAATCAACCACAGAAGGTGATTGTAGTGCTTTTAAAATGCTAGGCTAAGCTACATACGTAAATACATAACCACCAAGGGGTGAGTAGTACATAACACACACACACTGGGACTAGGCTGCAGGTACCTTTTTTTTTGTATAAATTCCTTGAGAATAAATAAATAAATAAATAAATAAATATCAGGGGAAAGCGCCAAGCCATTACGACTAAATAGCAAATTCCTTGAGAAGTAAAACCTTATATTTCAAAATACTTTTGTTATTACTCGCAAATTTGAAATAATTAGGTCTGATTGCTTGTTTGGGTTATTTTCTCAGTGTGATTAAATTGAATATATTTTGCATATAGGGACCAATTTCATAGACGGCGCTACTCGTCTTGTGATAGGAAAACACTTATGTAGCAACATGGGCTTTCCATAAACAAAAATTTGTTTATTGAGGACATCTAAGAACGGTGGCGAAAAGGTTAGTCACATTATAGGTTCAAGAACTGGACCCATCATGGGTTCAAGAACTGGACCCATTATGGGTTCAAGAACAGGACCCATTATGGATTCAAGAACTGGACCCATTATGGGTTCAAGAACTGGACCCATTATGGGTTCAAGAACAGGACCCATTATGGATTCAAGAACAGGACCCATTATGGGTTCAAGAACTGGACCCATTATAGGTTCAAGAACTGGACCCATTATGGGTTCAAGAACTGGACCCATTATAGGTTCAAGAACTGGACCCATTATAGGTTCAAGAACTGGACCCATCATGGGTTCAAGAACTGGACCCATTATGGGTTCAAGAACAGGACCCATTATGGATTCAAGAACAGGACCCATTATGGGTTCAAGAACTGGACCCATTACGGGTTCAAGAACTGGACCCATTATAGGTTCAAGAACTGGACCCATTATGGGTTCAAGAACTGGACCCATTATAGGTTCAAGAACTGGACCCATTATGGGTTCAAGAACTGGACCCATTATGGGTTCAAGAACTGGACCCATTATGGGTTCAAGAACTGGACCTATTACGGGTTCAAGAACTGGACCTATTACGGGTTCAAGAACTGGACCTATTATGGGTTCAAGAACAGAACCCATTATGGGTTCAAGAATTGGACCAAGGAAACTGTAGTTCCTTAAACTACCTTTCTAACGAGTCTGTGCGGCACAGAATCAAAACATTTGATACTGTGCCAGGCTACAGGCACATATTTTGTCTTAAGGAATGAGAACAATTAAGGATGCCAAGGAATTACTGAAGGAATTACTCGGACGTGAAATTAAATCCAACAATCGTTTGCTAGGCAGTCTGTATATGTACCCTGGGCTGGGAAATTTGGCTTGGAATCCAACACCCAGGAATTAGGAATTAAGACCTGAACTACTCCAGCTGTTAAGAAGCGAGAAATAAAAAAATAGCAAGGCAATAACTGCCTTATTTATCCATGCATTAAGAAATAATTACATAAAGAGAATCAGTGTTAACTCGACTACAAAGGACTAGTTAATGTGACCCCCCCCATCTCCTTCCTCTATTCCCCTTGTTTATTTTCAGCAACGTTTTCTACCTTTTTTAATACACACACTACAATATAATTATAATTGATATATATATATATATATATATATATATATATATATATATATATATATATATATATATATATATATATATTTAATAATACATCTTCAGAAGGATGAGAGGGATGATTCAGAAAGGTAGTATCCCCATCCTTCTGAAGATGTATTAATAAATACGAAAGTACTTAAAGAAATTCCTGTTTCAATCCTTCCTTCGTGGTCTGACACTGTCACATTTTTCACTACGTGTTAATTTTCGTGATTTACACACACACACACATATATTATATATATATATTATATATATATATATATAATATATATGTACATATATATTAAATATATATATATATATATATATATATATATTATATATATATATATAATTAAGAAATCCCCCTTTTTTTAAACGTTCAAAAAGTATCGGTATTCATTAGGCACAACTACACCTTTGACCCGTAGTGATGAAGTTTGAAAATACGGCCTTGTTGGCTCCCTGACTAGATAGCCATGTATGGGGCAAGGGGCTACCTCTCTCACTATCTACCTCACTCACTCATCTCTCTCTCTCTCTCTCTCTCTCTCTCTCTCTCTCTCTCTCTCTCTCTACACACACACACACACACATAAACATTGGGCCTCGCGGCTGAGTGGATAGCACTTGGGTGTCGTAGTCCTAATGGCCCGGATTCGATTCCCGGCGGAGGCGGAAACAAATAGGCATTGGTTCTTTCACCCTAATGCACCTGTTCACCTAGTAGTAAACAGGTACCTCGGAGTTTGACAGCTGCTACGGGCTGCTTTCTGGGGATGCGTATGTGTACGTGTGTTAAAGAGAGAAATATATGTAGTAGATATAAGAGGGAAAAATAGATTGGTTAGAAAGGCGGGGTCCAAGAGCTAATAGCTCGATTATGCAGGCACAAATAGTAAACACACATTTGTTCCACATGCCCTTTTTTCATTAAATACTTCTTACCAATTCACTCACGGTTTACCCTCAGTACCACTCACATTATTGATCAACAAATGTAAAACTTTTTGTTCGATGAACTGTTCACTTAAGACAGTAAGTCCCACCTGCGGGAAGGAAGAGGGAAGGGAGGGTTGATAATATGCTACTTCGGCGTTTTATTCACTCCCAGAATGAGTGACGCTGCCCAATAAATGAATCCTTATGGGCAAAATCATAAAAAACCCTAGCATACGCATCCATCTCTGAATCAGTGGAACGTCAAAAAAAGGCGCTGAAAATCAACCGATATATTTTGAATAGGCTACTTTACCTTAACAATTAATATTTAATAAAAATATTCATAGGAAAGAGCGAGCATGGTCCAGGTCAATGGTCTGCCAATCTCTCTAGCAGGTGTGTGTGTAATTAGGTGATTCAATCCATCGATTGGATCGTTACGCGTCGACTTCAGCTCCCTCAACCACTTATGGCTGAAGGTAATCACACAAGACGATAGTACCTGAAGGGGGTTGGTGTAGTGGATGATCAGGGGGCGAGGGGTGACGATTGAGAGGGGCCGAAGTGATGTTGAGAGGGTCCGAATGATAATGACTTAAGTATCCAAGGGTTATAATTGAGAGGGGCAAGGGTAATAGGCAAGGGTTATAATTGGGAAAGGCGAGGAGTGACAATTAAAAAGGCGAGGAGTGATAATTAAAAAGGCGAGGAGTGATAATTAAAAAGGCAAAGAGTGATAATTAAAAAGGCGAGGATTGACAACTGAGAAAGGCAAGAAGTGACAATTGTGAACGATGAATGATGACTGAAAAAGGTCAAAAAGGTCGAGGGAAGGTGAAGAGAGAGAGAGAGAGAGAGAGAGAGAGAGAGAGAGAGAGAGAGAGAGAGAGAGAGAGAGAGAGAGAGAGAGAGAGAGAGAGAGAGAGAGAGAGAGAGAGAGAGAGAGGGGGGGGGGGGAGGGGGGGAGGAGGTTAGGGAACGAGTGAGGGCAGGAACAGAGATTGTTAAGAAGTTAACGCAGACGACTAATTGATTATTTTAAATACAAATACCGCCCACCATACAACTACCACCAACACAACTACTGGAGGAGCCGAGCGAGCCCCCTCCTCCAAGTTCAAGTATGTTTATTGAGACAAGAAAAAATGCATCTCAAAGGGATAGAGTAGCTTAGGCTATTTCTACCCCCCTGTGCCCCCCTCCTCCTCCCCAAGCTGCCACAAGGACTTCACTAGCCAGCTTCGCACCGCTAGTAGTCACTAAAGCCGGGACGAATAAATCAGCAACATGTTCTCTAGTCATTGAGACAGACGAAAGAAACTGTTACAGACGAAAGAAACACTGACATGTAGCATCATTTTTGGACTTTTTCTCCAAAAAAGTTTTATAACTGGTTGAAATTGGGATAAAAAATACTTGCAATATTTATAAACCAATCATTACAATACTTATACAAAAATTCCGGGTCTCCTGTTATATAAATATTCTCCTACAACGCCAACGGCCACGAAATAACTAAATATTGTTAAATACGTAAAATTAATATGAAAAAAATAACAAAATAAAAGGCTGACTAATATATTGGTTAGGATATCGTATCGGCTGACAAGAAGATATACAGTACAAGTTACAATATCATGTTGGCTGGCGGTAAAATACAAGTCAGAATAAAGTTAGGATATCGTGGCAGCTGACAGTAAATCACAAGTTAGGATATCATGTCAACAGACAGTAAAACACAAGTTGGGATATCATGACGGTTGACGGTAAAATACAAGTTAGAATAAAGGTCCGATATATCAACCGACAGTGAAACACAAGTTAGGATATCATGTCAACCGACAGCAAAACACAAGTTAGGATATCATGCCAGCTGACAGCGAAACACAGTAAACAATCTCACCTTTAGCACGTCAAATAAACTGCGACTCGTATTTAAGGAGCCTCACGCGGTACCGGTGGCGCTCGGCGCATCCCCCAGTTTGCAAAGTGTTCAATGCCAACAATTTTGTTGCATGTAGCTTGGGAAACTAATCGACTGAAAAATACCCTAAGGAAGCCACCAATAAGAGGAAAGTAACGTGAAAATGAACCTTAAATGTAGTAAATGTATACGTAAATATGAGGGTTCGAAAAAACATAGGCTATCTCTATCGCCAACAATTCTCACTCTCTCCGCTAACAGCCAAAATATTATATTCTAATCTCTTTACCAATGCCAAGATTATTTTCAATTATTCTAATACTCATTATTGACCTGAGACAAGCAGTTTGATAGAAGTTTTATTATAAACTACTTAGAATACCGACGTAAACTAACCACTAACTTATTTACCGATTTCTATAAATGTACGATGCTGTCTTGTGTCACTTGCGGGCACAAAATAGATGAACGAAGTTAAATATTTATATTAATCATAATAACGATAAAGCGCTACAAATATTTTGGAATTGTCATATAAAAATACATTAATATAAATAGTTTTAAAATAATGTAGCTACCAAAAGTAATTATTATCCAATAATAATAAAATTGATGTAATAATATTTATTATAATGCAGCAACTATTATTATTATTATTATTATTATTATTATTATTATTATGGTTTAAGAACACCTAGTGCATAGGTTTGAACCCTCATCGCGGCAACTATGGATTTGCAAGGGACTTACTCTATATATTATTAGCATCATCATCAAGTCCCTTGCATTAAAGGCTTTGACGTAATTTGCTAGCAACCCATCTTCCCAGATTTTCTTCAAACTATACATAAAAAAAAACTTCGGATCTGGAGCCTCAGAGAGCCAAGGCAGAGTTTTATGAAGGATGGGACATGAACAGAAGAAGTTGCAAGTTGCAAAAGTTGTTAAAAAAATCAAGTTTGATCTGCCAGATGTATTAGACTAAGATAAAAAGAAAATTATAATGAATAGTGGAATGGAATGAATATTATAAGAACAAGATCGGAAGCCTATGAGAGAAGGAAAGTGTATTTATCTTAATTAATGGATGAAGAGTGGTATGGAGATATGAATAAATTATCTCATTACAGTTCAAGCTCTGTGTATGACATTCACAATTGAGTTATAGTGATGATTATTATTGCATATGCACCACATGACAAAAGCGAGAATGAACGTTTATTTTTACAGTATCTTAGAGAATGAGTCTGGTATGATACCTATGGTGGAATAAGGTTAATGCATGATCTGAATGGTCAAGGTGGAATAGAGTGATAATAATTTAATTAACCGGGCTGTCAGACTGCGAGTAGCGGCATCTAATAGCCTTTTTGATCAGACCACCAACCAGGAGACTGGTCAGCGACCGGATCGCGAGGATATTGATCCTCGGTACCACCTCCAGGTAATCTCATAGGTATGTGGTAATAGTTTCCAAGGAATAAATTACAATGGTGACAACAGACCGAAACAGCGTCATTTCTCCATCTTCTGACGTGTGGTTTGGTCATCATGATGATGATTGTTTGTAGATAAATCCATGCAGAGTTATGTGTTAATAATACTAGGTTTTAATTATATTCGGGATTTCAGGCAAATCATCTTCAGTAGTGCCTCACCTGACTTGACGACGACCTGCCATTTCCATCGTTAGAAACCTTGGAAACGACTCGTGATTATCCTTCTGACAGGCTTCTTGTCCCCGACAATGAAATTAACCGAACCAACCACGCATCCTTAGGCTACACGCGTCTTGTTTTTCCTTGCTACTGACCCCCTCATCATTCACAGCTCTTGGGGTCTACATATACACGTTTCATTCACTACTGACACGATGTGTACATATTTCGTTCACCACTACTGCCAGCATACACGTGTCATTCAATATTACTATTTCAGGTACACACACGCATGAACGGCGTAGCAGGTAGCGCACACTTCATTCACAAGGGCACCGTCTTACGTTAGCCACCGCGGCATAGTAAACATCGCCTCCACCCACAGTTACCCCCAGATGACCGCAGTATGGAGGTACCAGCTTTACTCAACGGCAACAAAAACATACAAACACGAGAGGTACAGGTTTTTACAGCACACGGGCTGGCTGGCGCTTTGAAAATATGAGTATTAGGCCAGGCGTTGACATTGTAACTTGGCCAGGTGTTAAGATGTTATATAGCGAAGTACTGCTGGACCAGTACTGGATGGTGATACCGCTAGTATAAATGTTAAGGCTTAGTCGCTAGTACAATCATTTCTTAAATTTAAATTACTGTTTATTCTATAACCTAACGAGCATTCACAAGCAACATGCCATGAATCACTGGATGATGAAATGGCTTCATCTGCACACCTTAAGGCAGGTAAAGATAAGTGTATCTTTACTCTGTATCTATTAATACAGAGAGGGTTCGTGTCATAACCAATCGCCGTCTGGACGACCAACTGTACGCCACCCGTAGCTCAACACATCGGTTTCTGCTCCAGTGAGAATCACAAGAGCGGACCACTTATTTCGTGTTCCTTCTCTTGTACAGGTGAATGAATCTTTAAGCCGTCATCCGTTCGCCAGGTCCTACACCTAGCACACTGCGAGGATTGACATACAGGGAAGACTTACAACATGTAGTGCATTCATTGCAGGGGATATAGGCCTAGAAGTATGTTGCAGACATAGATCACTTTAATGTAGAACACCGAAGTTATATTTGAAGGCCATAAACCCAAGCACAAACTGAAATATAAGTTCTGGCAGGCAACACATGTTGATCTCTACACCTTAACCTTACCTTAGTAAACACGAGATATAGACACTTCTCACCGTATATACGGACTGTTTACTATAATCATTTCTCCCAGCTTGTCCTTAGTTCGGTTATCTAATAATGCCCCCCAAGCATAATTCCAATGGCACCATTAGTAACTTAGATGTTGCGTCACCGAACGATAACAATCAACTCATCAAACTTGTTTTCCGACCCCCGGAAACACTGCTCTATCTTGTCTATCTTTGTCTATCCTCACATCAGGGTGGCATTCATGCAGGCTGTCACTTCAAACAATGATAAGTAACACGTCGGAAAGCCCTTTGACGACCTGTATATCTATTACTTATTTTCAAGGGTCAGCTTCAAGGATACGTGTAATTATATCTCATCGCTAAGGCAATGACAACGAGACCTCAAGTCAATGGTGTGCGTAATTAAACCCAAAATTTAATGTCACTTAATATCTGTATATTCATGTCTTTTTGTGTATATACCCACATTAACAAATGCCAGGGGTTAGCTAGACAGGACACATATAAATATATGTATACTCAATATTTCATTTATTACAGTGTTACAGCTTACAGAATACACACATATATGGCAATCACTATTAAAAAAACAACATCAAGCGCCACAAAAGTCGGGAAACAGTAGACATTTCCTCTCTAGATCGCGACACTAGAGCGCTGCAACAGGAAACTTAAGTGCACATTTACCTCAAGAGTCTTAAAAGTCAGTTGACACTAATCTGTTTGAAAATAAATGAAATCGAGTTTACAAAAGTAACTCTGGACCCTAAGTCCAGTGTCACATCAAAAATATATTCGTAATTTAATGTTATTAATTAAATATTTAATCAGTTTATCCATAAAAAACTGTACCTTGTAATTGTACACCAATTTATTTGTTAATTTGCAAGTTTATTACTGTTGCCCCTCACATTAAATATCGGTATAAACCAACGATAAAAACTTGTGCTCTTCGAAATGTGGCGGTAATCTGTGCTCTGGCTACGTGGTTAGACGACAGTCCCTCGAGCACTGACGACTGGCGATATATCAAAGTCAGTCCCCTTGCATTTTAACGGTATGGCGAAAATTGGGTTAATACGATGAGAATAGATTACAAATCCATCCACTTTTTTTTTTAAGGAACAACATTTTATAAGAATTCAAAAATAAATATGTTCCAGCATTCATCCTACTGACATAATACTACTAATCGACATAGCATTCATTACTATTGTATAATACAGAACGGTAACTACAAATTACAGAACATTTATAAATAACTTTCACAGGGAGGCGTCATCCACACTTCTCGGTGTATATTCACCAAAGGTTTACTACAGTCCTAGATTATGTTCAAAGTATTCTTGCTGGTTGGCCAGTAAATTATTGTGGAGGCCTTAATAACCCTCAATTGGGGAGGGTTATTAAGACAACACCAACACCAACCAAAACCAATAACAAACACTAAAAACAGGGGTTGGTCTTAGGGTTCTTGGCGGCCCCTAGCAAGTCACTGAGGGCACCCCTTCCCCCCCCCCCCCCCCGCCTCGAGAAATTTAAGAGCAATAACCATCTTTGCTACCCGAGCATTTCTGATTTAGCTTTCACTTTACAGCACTGACAAAGCGACAACGAAACTATCATGACAGCTTCAAGGCCCTTGTGGACTTGTCCATCATGACAGATTCAGAATAACAAATACTGATCACGACTGCACTGAAGAATGTCGCAATTAAGGTACAGTAATACATAAAATATTTCATCGCCACAACCCAATATTCATATGACACTGAATAGCTCTGATAAAACAATATTCTAGTGACACAGGGGATTTTATATATATATATATATATATGTATATATATATATATATATATATATATATATATATATATATATATATATATATATATATATATATACACACACACGCTGTACATGAAATCCAGTGTCACTTATTTTATATATATATATATATATATATATATATATATATATATATATATATATATATATATAGTCCCTTGAAATATAGTCCTGGGGACCATTCTGGCTTGTTCGCATATATATATATATATATATATATATATATATATATATATATATATATATATATATATATATATATATATAATATGGATCCAATATATGGATCGGAGCTATTTGTTTCAGCCACGTTGTTATGACTTACTCCTTGCAACAATGCAAATGCTGTTACCATCAAAGATGTAATGCTCTTACCAAGATCAAACAAAAGAAGGAACGGGACACTAAGAAAACCCATCAGGATATAATGTAATAACCAATTATTTAATTATTAATGTTCAATTGAATATTTATTGAAACTTATCAAATCTCATTGTAAGCGAAGTCCTCAATTAGATCACTATCATCTAATATAAATTGACTTAAATTTAAATGAACGCTGATTCAACTAGACTTTTTGTGACAAAGAAGAGCGTTTGGTAATGGTTTAATATTTCATATAAAAACAGCTTTAAAAAGATTTTGTTAAGTACTGTAGTTAAAAACTCATTAATTTTTCACATCACAACAGAAAGCAAATTTGGAGGACCGTACAGAGGGAGAATCCAACCTTATCCAAGACCACAAGTCTATACACTATCTGTGGGCAGCCCGTCCTCCTAAGGTTTCCCAACGTCAAGAAAACGGTCAATTTAAAGTGTCCTCTCCTACCCTACCAGAGGACCCATAACAGAAAACGGAATAGTACGTCACTTTCGCCAGCCGCTTCCATTTTCAGGAACGAAATTTTTATGCCTTTTGTAACGCATACGATCGAAGCCTACTAACACTGACTAGTCTGAGTCATTAACACCATCCAGCGGGAACTGGGACTACTAACATCTTTATTATTACAATTCACAACTTTATCAAATAACAGCCGTAGGTTGCATATGTGACCAATTGCACATAACACGACCTATTACACAAACTAGACGAAGCGTTGTTGTTCTTTACATACAGATATTAATTATACAGCCGTCTTAGTCTCGCAGAGTTGTTGGTTATGAGCAAAATCTGTAGCCCCCGACTGAATATTTCTTAATAAAAAAAGAAGGATATTCTCAAGAATGACAGAAAACGGAGTAACTTCAAAATTCCTCTCTGCGTACAAACCCGACCAATAAACAGTTACCGGTAGTGCGTACGAATGTGCATAAAAACCATACAGGTGGGGAAACAACGGGGCACACAAAAACTAAGGCCGTAAAAACAGCTGAACACAGCACCACACAACGCACAAATACAACACACACAAACAAGGCCAAATGAACAAAAACTCGAAAAACACGACCCTGCTCATTCGAACCCGAGGGGCAACGAAAGTAAAATTAGCCTTACGTATATTTTACTTATTAGTCGTCGAAATTATACTTAATTTTACCAAATTTATAATCATAATTAGGAAATTAAGAAGCATATAAATTCAGCGTTTTAAATGAGCAGTCGTATCCAATTTCTTATGTATGTTGCTTACCATTTTCACATTTACTATAAAACAATTTGCAACATATTCCAGTTATTGATTTAACATTTCAAGACAAAATTTTTAGTTTAGTGTCGAGCTTAAAGCCTATCAACTTCTGCAAAATTATTAAGATCTTGATACTAACTTACTCACCAATCACCAAATAGTATTTAGTCCTGAACATAGGACGCGAGTACACTTTCAGTTGTATAAATTTATACCTTTAGTGGATTCTTGTAGTTTTGTTTTGTTTTTCTCTAACCCAAGCCCGGACGGGCCAGGCTTGACTTGTGATATTTGGTCCAAGAGGCTCCTTACCTTGAGAGGTTTTCGGGGCTTAGCATCCCCGCGGCCCGGGCGTCCACCAGGAACGAGCCTGCCAGGCTCCGTGGAACTAATGAACCTTCACCGAAGTATTGATTCTTAATGACATAGTTTAAGGTAGTAAATTGAAAATTTACTAGAAATTTTATTTTATTTAAATGGTTTTAATTAAATTTAGAACATTTACCATAGTAAATTGAAAATTTACTATTGTAAATTTCAATAGTAAATTGAAAATTTACTATTGGATACATGAAAATTTACTAAAAATTGTAGTAAATTGAAAATTTACTACATTACAAATCTAGATAAAACACAGTGCAAATGATATCCCGTGTTGATCAATATGATCATTCAGAAAAGAGTAGATACATTTATCTTCATTAATAAATGTACATGTGTACACAGTTAATATGAATTTCAATATGAACATAGTCATTTGATTAGCATATGAATTAAATGCCACCTGTTACGTGTCACTTAGTCAGGTGTAAAAGATGCGGATTGATATATTTTGATGCGTGTGATTATATTAATGTATTCGTGTATACTCAAATGCACTCAGATTACACGATGAGAGGTATGCTCGTGGTGACTTGCTTTCCTCGTATTTCATCATTAAAAGCAAATAAGTGTTGTACATGGATATTCAATAACTGTTTTATACAATGTTATTTCTGATTAATTGCGAGACAAAAACTTCCGGGGCACACAGCACACAGCCGCACCAGACCTTGCGGGTGTCTTAGTCTACTTAGTACCTAGTACTTAGTCTACCTAGTACCTTTTCTAACAGATACAAAAACCGCTTTGCAACTTTCATTAGAATTGCATGGCAGTGTTTGCCTGTCTGGGTCCCTAGTTTAACAAGTGCATGGCAGTATTTGGTCTACCTGTTACCTGGTCTAATAACTGCATGACAGTATTTGACCTGCTTGGGGGGACCTTCACTAACAAGCGCATGACCATGTTTGGCCTGCTTGGCAGTGCTTAACCTGTCATTACAGGAACAAGACAATGACAAGCTAGTTTGGAAAATGAGAAGATGCAGCTTGTTGGGAACGATATTGTTGTCGATATACTTCCTACAAAGCAAGACTGGTTATGAGACGGGGGTAGCCGGCATGATACAAGGAAGGCGGTCATAACCTGCCCGGCTCAAGGAAAGTTGTAGCCTACCACATGCCTATTAAATGACTGCCAATGTAAACTACCCCAATCCGTACTAAGAGTGGTTTTCTGGTTTCTAGATTCCTTATTTCATTTTATGCTGCCCGGCACTCTTTAAATTAACTATATATATATCGACATTATAAATGCTATAATAATATTGTAAAGGGATTGAACCCTAATCCCCTAATTGGCTTATGTGCTGTTGACAACCGGATCTTTATGACAAATAACGAAAATGTTGATAGACCCTTTCAGGCAATGAACAGTTGTACAACTATACCATAGATTATTGTTTTATAAATATACAACCGATAAATGTGATATATTAATAACAAAAAATACCTGATTACTAGCGATTATATAATTGACAAAGAATAACTAATATAATTGTTTAAATGTTAAACAAATAAGCTTCATAAACAAAATAATAATACATTTTCTATCCACATGTTGGCCAGCCGTCTATTTCAGAGCTGGTTACCTTACCTAACCAGACATTTTACACAGCGTAGCCCAGACACTAAACACCTGCAAGTCACCAGTCGATACTTATTTACAATTTAAATATTTACATTAAACTCTAATATATTTTTAAAACACGAAAACTTCATTCCCCACAATTACCTTGATATAAAACAAAAATTCAATATTGCCATGCACGTCGCTAGGTCACGTTCAGCATTGTTTAGTCACGCCAGTAACTGAATGAGTTAACACATGGACATAGCCTGGCTTTTCACTGATAGCGTCTGTCTCCCTGTCCCTGACTGGATACCGGTATAACACTTGGTGAAGCCCACACTGATAAGGAATTTTACATTATCCAAGTTGTATACGTAATATTATCATGAGAGGTCGAGACAGAATACACTTTCCTCCATTTGTTTTACGGGATATACCGGTATATCCCGTAATAATGTTATACCGGTATTCACTCGACCCATAACATTTGAACCGCTGCCTACCTTTTATAGCTTCTAGGGATCAGTGGCCCCGCGGCCCGGTCTCCGACAAGGCCTCCCGGTTGGTCGTTTGATCAACAAGGCTCGCAGCCTGACGTACGAATCACAGCCTGGTTGATCTGCCAGGATCAACCTCAAGCTATTCAATATGCAACGGGGTTTTAATTAGATTTAAGTTCACCGTTACCTCTTTCAGTTATAACTATAATTATGAGGAATTATGTACATTCTGATGTATTCTTTATTTTCTCGTAAAAACTTTTCACAGTTATGAGTGAATAATAATTCGAAATATTCATTTGAAGAACTGGTGACAAAATCCTTCACTTGCACAATCAATAGCAATAACAGATTTATGAGTTATAACTCCTATTATTTATCTTCAACGTTACTCATTCACAACATGTTATCTGCCCGAAACGCTATGCGTGTTTGAGGCTTTGCAAGAATGTAAGAACACCAATGTTATGTACTCTCACAAACCCAATGTGCTTTCCTGTATATAAATAAATAAATAAATAAATAAATAAATAAAGAAATAACCATCACTCAGATTACCAACGGCAAGTCTCGCGTTTCGGACAACGTTTGCTTCGACAAGCCATGCGCTTCGTACGAATGGCGGTATTAATACCTATTTTTCCTTTTTGCATAGTCTAACATGGTTCGTACACAGACCATGAAAGAGGGTTAAAACCTTATAACTACACATCATATATTATATATATATATATATATATATATATATATATATATATATATATATATATATATATATATATATATATATATATATATATATATATATAAACTGAAGCAGCAGAGTGCAAGCCTAAAGACTGACAAACCTAAATATTGTGAAAACGTTGGATACCGGCCATTGAGTAGTTCTGTTTGATCAATTTATTATCAACTGTTGTTATAACTATGATTTCCAAGTTGTTTTAACTCCTGTTAAAACATATAACTGTTTAACTCCTGTTAAAGCATGTTTTATATATATATATATATATATATATATATATATATATATATATATATATATATATATATATATATATATATATATATATATATATATATATATATATATATATAAGCCAGGATTATGTACCTAATAGAAATTACTAGACAGTGGTGTCACAACATGTGTCCGGAGCGTCGGCCACTACAAACTCTGCACAAGAAAGGAGTCATAATGACTGCTTGACATTTCCCTTCGCATTAAGTTTTTGTGGGACTGTCAAATGCACAACCTACATGGCTTCTAGAGGATTTGAGATAATGATAATCCACATTCAATCAATCTACCGTTACGCTGTGGCACTCAGTAGTCTATTTCTAATGGTTTCGAAAATAACAGCATTAGTTATATTATTATATTTATTTAGCTTAGAATACGTAACGTAATTGTGTTCCTTAAATGGAATTATTACTATTTACTCCACGATTTCGAAGCAAATTTAATGACAATATTATTAGTAGTAACTCATACTTTACCAGTTAACATTCATAACAGAAGAATATCCTTTACATAGACCCATATTTAATTTTTAAGATTTTGATTCTGTGAATTAGTTTCATAGTAGATTTCAATCTCGGCAAGAAAAGTTTTCCATACGAACTGTGCGAGATATAATTTCACACCAATTATGAAGTTAAAAACACAGTGAATAATAGATTTCAAAGTTACGCTTATTAATATTTGTGGGGGTTATATAAGTTTACCTCCGTCCCCAACATATTATGCACTCTAGTTCCACCTAAGGTTACACTATCACAGTCTTCAGACTTCACGCATTTTCAACGCTGCATCTTGAAGGCTACATACCATTATTTTCAGAAATGTTTATGTTCTTGGTGGTGTTTACTTTGATTTTTATTAGCATAGGAATATGACTTTGAATATTATAAAAATTAATTCCAGATTTTTTTAATATTTATAAAATATGACTAATTCCTGATACATTATAAATGTGTTTTTGTTATCATATATGCATATCATATTAATGTCATTTGATACCCTTATTTTTATATCAACAATTTCAAATACTTTTCTTATAAAACAATTTGTTTTAACTTTATACAAATGCACTTCTAATTATACAATTTATTTAATTGATGATTGATATGTATTCCTTTTGATTTATAATACAGCTATGAAAACAAAATTACATAAACTAAATTCCAACATAAAATAGGTAATCAAGTACTGGAACCGTGTATATAAATTAAAACACTCTGGCCTGCAAGCGTTCAATAACATTGTCAGTCCCTTAACAATATCACTGTTAAAACTGTCCCGTTCTCGAGACACAGCCCACGCCCACCATCACTAGCACACCCACCACGCCCACCACCGCCCACGTGGCTATCATGGAATGTGCACAATTTTACAACCAAAACAAACCAGCGTAGAGACCGCCCATGCGACCCCGCTCCTCAAGAGCATTTCGGAGACTAAAAACGCCCAAAAGTTAGCTACATCACTCACCATGCGACCATCGTCGTCGATCTCCGGGTGCTCCATCTGGTACACGGGAACGGGCTCTCTGTTTTTGACCCGAATCTTGACGGATTTGGAGGAACCACTGCGTAAATCAAAATGTTTCAAGAAGGACACACACTACGTCACACGGACCACGGAATACAACTGAGGGAATCTTAGAGCGAGAGCCCCAGTCTGGCCGCGCTGCCAGACGTCACCACCGCAAACAAGCGATATCACGCCCGATTACGCCTTATAATACTCGTAACTACCGTCGCTGTCGCGTACTACCGCTAGCGACGTCCTTGCGGCACCATCTCCCACTGTTCGGAGCGATTGCAAGGGCACAAGGGATGAAGTTTTACGTTAATTAGAGGTAGGATTTCGGAGTATTGGGTAGATTTAGTAGGAGTGGATGCGAGGTGGCAACCAATGGGTGCGCGGCTTGAGGCGTGGCTATCATGGAGGCGGAGTTTGATGCCGCCTGATCCACCAATGATAGCAGTTTGATAGCGCCGCGGTGGCCCTCTACGTCACCAGTGGCGAGCCCCGCGCCGCCGCCACCCCGTAATGGCCAGTTTGCGCCGTGGGGCGGAGTTTGATATCAAATTGATAGCACATGATGGTGTCCGCGATCACAGGAAATTACGCTGTAAACCCGCAAGTTGCCGCCCACTCGCGTCCTGCGAGGTCCGCATAGCCCTGTAAATAAAACCCAAATATGCTGGCGCTTTTTTTTCTTAAAGGTAAGAGTGCCACCCGCTTCTAGAACTGATCATAAGAGATTATTCTAATAATTTCTTAACATACCATTGCTTAAAATATGCAATCATGGGCTTCCCTAAATGTACAACATGTGGTAAAATTTCATAGCATTAATTTGCCATATTTTCCCAGGTAATCAATAGCATCTGGGCTGCTGCTTGCAATAAATCAATACTTGCTGGAGACGCACCCAGATGGTGGTGCGGTTAGTGGTGAGGGCGTGTGTACTCACCTAGATGCATCCGCCTAGCTGTATTCGATGGGTTGAGCTTCAGCTCCTGTGACTTCCATAGCAACAATCAATCGACTGGTACACACTATGTACACGGTGTATTACCGTACACTTTTGGGCTTTGTCTTACCTACATTTCAAGCTGTCATTATAGACTGCTTCTCAAACTTCCTAGTTCTTTCTATCTGTTGCAGTGACAGATTTTTTTTTAACATTCCTATAGTTCATGCGGGCACATAGCTTCCACCAGTGTTCCCTTCTCCGTGTACCTTTGATGCTATAGAACAAGTCTTTGTCTATCCTTTCAATTTTCCTGAGCATTTTCTATGTGGTGATCATATCTCCCCTGTTTTACTAATCTCATCTGTGATAGTTACCTGGTGGAATAACTCTAGACCTTCTCCAAATATCAGTTTTATAGTTTTTATATATTTATGATTTATATCAGTTTTCCTTCCAACCAGGAAGGAAATTCCTGTTTCAATTCTTCCTCCGTGGTCTGACACTGTCACATTTTTAATCACGTGTTTATTTTTCGTGATTTACATACACACACACACACACACATATATATTTATACATTTACATTTACACATATACATTTACACACACACACACACACACACACATTATATTACCCATATATATATATATATATATTGGTGTATACTGGCAGCAGGTTTTCTTTCAAACATGTTTCATTGAATATGACCGCATATTCTGTATTTATTATTTTCTGGTTTAGGGCTTCTATCCCTCTAACTATTTTCTTAGCATCAGGGCTTAATTGAAATAGGAGTTCTCCAAAACTCATTTTCGTACTTTTAAGGTGAAGAAAAGAAGTGATTTACTATAGAGTGTATTACACTTATTTGTATAATTTGCACGACGTTTCGAACCTCCATGGTTCATTCTCAAGTGAACAGATCTTACAATACTAATAGTATTGTAAGATCTGTTCACTTGAGAATGAACCATGGAGGTTCGAAACGTCGTGCAAATTATACAAATAAGTGTAATACACTCTATAGTAAATCACTTCTTTTCTTCACCTTAAAAGTACGAAAATGAGTTTTGGAGAACTCCTATTTCAATTAAGCCCTGATGCTAAGAAAATAGTTAGAGGGATAGAAGCCCTAAACCAGAAAATAATAAATACAGAATATGCGGTCATATTCAATGAAATATATATATATATATATATATATATATATATATATATATATATATATATATATATATATATATATATATATATCACTAAGAACTCTGACCCGGCCAGGATTCGAACCCATGCCTTCTAGGATCACCCCTAAACGTACGCAGTACCGTGACCACCGCACCAATGATCGTCTATGACGATCATTGATGCGGTGGTCACCCTTAAATTGGGTAAGTTTAGGGGTGATCCTACACAGCATGGGTTCGAATCCTGGCCTGGTTAAAGAGTTCTTAGTGATCTATGGCTTGCGCGTTCATGCAGCTTTTTCACACACACACACACACATATATATATATATATATGTATATATATATATATATATATATATATGTATACATCTATATATATCTATATACATATATACATTATATATATATATATATATATATATATATATATATATATATATATATACACATCTATATATATCTATATACATATATACATTATATATATATATATATATATATATATATATATATATATATATATATATATATATATATATATATATACAAGACAAAGTTAGAGAAGATTCAGCAGTATGCCACCAGGCTCGTCCCGGAACTGAGAGGATTGAGCTACGAGGAAAGGCTAAAGGAGCTGAACCTCACATCCCTGGAAAACAGAAGAGTAAGGGGAGACATGATAACCACCTACAAAATTCTTAGGGGAATTGACAGGGTGGACAAAGACAAACTCTTCAGCACGGGTGGGACACGAACAAGGGGACACAGGTGGAAACTTAGTACCCAGATGAGCCACAGAGACGTTAGAAAGAATTTTTTCAGTGTCAGAGTAGTTAATAAATGGAATGCACTAGGAAGTGATGTGGTGGAGGCTGACTCCATACACAGTTTCAAATGTAAATATGATAGAGGAGCCCAATAGGCTCAGGAATCTGTACACCAGTTGATTGACAGTTGAGAGGCGGGACCAAAGAGCCAAAGCTCAACCCCCGCAAGCACAATTAGGTGAGTACATCTATATATATATACATCTATATATATATATATATATATATATATATATATATATATATATATATATATATATACATATATATATATATATATATATATATATATATATATATATATATATATATATATATATATATATACATGTACATATATATATATATATATGTACATATATATATATATATATATATATATATATATATATATATGTACATATATATATATATATGTACATATATATATATATATATGTACATATATATATATATATATGTACATATATATATATATATATGTATATATATATATATATATATATATATATATATATATATATATATGTATATATGTATATATATATATATATATATATATATATATATATATATATATGTATATATGTATATATATATATATATATATATATATATATATATATATATATATATATATATACACATCACAAACAATACACATATTACCCAATGAGCAAATCCACAGGGACCGTGATGAGGGTTCGAACTTACGCCCGGGATGATCCCTGACGCTGCCTTAGTCGACTAGGCCACCTTGACCTTACCTTGAGGTGTTTGCGGGCTTAGCGTCCCCGCGGCCCGGTCATCGACCAAGCCTCCTCCTTGCTGGACTGGTCAACCAGGCTGTTTGGCGCGGCTGCTCGCAGCCTGACGTATGAGTCACAGCCTGGTTGATCAGGTATCCTTTGGAGGTGCTTATCGAGTTCTCTCTTGAACACTGTGAGGAGTCAGCCAGTTATGCCCCTTATGTGTAGTGGAAGCGTGTTAACAGCCGCGGGCCTCTGAAGTTAATAGAGTTCTTTCTGAGAGTACCTGTTGCACCTCTGCTTTTCAACGGGGGTATTCTGCACATCCTGCCATGCCTTTTGGTCTCATGTGATGTTATTTCTGTGTGCAGGTTTGGGACCAGCCTCTATTATTTTCCACGTGTAAATTATTTTGTATCTCTCCCGCCTGCACTCAAGATAATACAGATTTAGGCTTTTTAGTCGGTCCCAGTAGTTTAGATGTTTTACTGAGTGGATTCTAGCAGTAAAGGATCTCTGCACGCTCTCCAGGTCAGCAATTTCTCCAGCTTTGAAAGGGGCTGTCATTGTGCAGCAGTACTCCACTCAAGAGAGCACAAGCGTTTTGAAAAGTATCATCATCGGTATAGCATCTCTTGTGCGAAAGGTTTTTGTTATCCAACCTGTCATTTTTCTTGCAGTTGTGACGGCTACTTTATTGTGTTCTTTAAAGGTAAGGTCTTCCGACATGTACACCCAGATCCTTTACAATGCCTTTTCGTTCTATGTTATGATTTGCCTGAGTTTTGTACGTGGTTTCCGTTTTTATATTTTCATTTTTTTCCGTAGCGCATGAGCTGGAACTTATCTTCGTTAAACACCATATTATTTTCTGTAGCTCATAGAAAGACCTGATTTACATCTGATTGGAGGTTTGCCGTGTCCTCTATGTTGTCTACTCTCATGAAAATCCTAGTGTCATCTGCAAAAGATGATAGAGTACTATAGCTAGTGTCCTTGTCTATGTTCTATATGAGGATGAGAAAAAGTACTGAAGTAAGCTCAGTACCCTGGGGGACAGCTCTTCACGGTTGATGGACCGGATTTTATTTTGTTGACTATTACACATTGGATTCTGTTCTGTTTTCCTACCCAACCATTTGGGCTGGACGGAAGAGCGACGGTCTCGCTTCATGCAGGTCGGCAATCGATCGAATCCCCGATCGTTCAAGTGGTTGGGCACCATTCCTTCCTCCCCCCCCACCCCCCCGTCCCATCCTAAATCCTTATCCTTCCCTTCCCAGTGCTATATAGTCGCAATGGCTTGGCGCTTTCCTGTGATAATTCCCTCCCTCCCTGCCTATTTTTCCGATAATTCCTTTTGAACGCATTTTATGTGCAATAACACCATGGTCACATTTGTCAATGGCTTTTGCGAAATCTGTGTAAATTACATCAGCGTTTTGTTTGTCTTCCATGACATCTAAGGCCATATCATAGTGGTCCAGCAACTGTGACAGGCAAGAGCGCCCTGTTCTGAAACCATGTTGTTCGGGGTTAAGGAGATGCTGTGATTCCATGTATTGTGATCTTACTTTTTAGCACTCAAAGATTTTTATGATGTGCGATGTTAGTGCTATCGGTCTGTAATTTTTTGCCTCTGCCTTATTTCCTCCTTTATGGAGTGGTGCTATCTCTGCTTTTTTTTAGTATGTCAGGGATAACGCCAGTATCTAGACTTTGTCTCCAAAGAATGTGAAGGGCCTGCGATAGTGTTTTTTTTACAGTTCTTGGTAAATATGGAGTTCCAAGAATCAGGGCCAGGTGCAGAGGGCATAGGCATACTGTTTATGGCTTCTTCAAAATCCAGTGGGGATAGATTGATGTCTGATATATGATTTGATGTTGGTATCATATTCATGAAAAATTTATTTGGGTTATCAATCTTTAGTGCCACGTTTAGTTTATCTTTATCAATCTTTAGGGCACGACATGGTAAAAGAATTGTAACCGGGAATTCCACTGACTTCACACGGATCCTGCAGCCTCTCCGAGACACAAACCTTCAAAGTGCATTGAAGTGAGGGCGAAGAGGTAGAACAGCTTGTTGGCAGAGCCCGAGTACTTGGGGAATTGTGTAAAACCCTGGTTTGTGTCTCGGAGAGGCTGCAGGATCCGTGTGAAGTCAGTGGAATTCCCGGTTGCAATTCTTTTACCACGTTGTGGCCTAGTCGACTAAGGCAGCGTCAGGGATCATCCCGAGCGTAAGTTTGAACCCTCATCACGGCCCTTGTGGATTTGTTCATTTGGTGCATCACGCAATTGTGATTTCTGTGCATATTATCCAACATTCTGAGAGATAAACATACATTTCTTCCTTTACACAAGTAGTATGTTACCAGACGTACACACAAATACTTTTATGACTAGGTATATAGACAATTTGAAGAGACATTCAGACAATTCAACAAAGGGTTACAATCTTGGTGCAAAATTATTATATCTCTCCAATCTTTATTTTGTACACTGGAGACCATAGCATACAATCCCTCAGAATATGTTTCGTAATATGTTGATTGTTGGTAATGTGTCTATATATATATTATATATATATTATATATATGTATATATATATATATATATATATATATATATATATATGTCGTACCTAGTAGCCAGAATGCACTTCTAGGCCTACTATTCAAGGCCCGATTTGCCTAATAAGCCAAGTTTTCCTGAATTAATATATTTTCTCTAATTTTTTTCTTATGAAATGATAAAGCTACCCATTTCATTATGTATGAGGTGAATTTTTTTTTATTGGAGTTAAAATTAACCTAGGTATATGACCGAACCTAACCAACCCTACCTAACCTAACCTAACCTATCTTTATAGGCTAGGTTCGGTTAGGTTGCCGAAAAAGTTAGGTTAGGTTAGGTTAGGTAGGTTAGGTAGTCGAAAAACAAATAATTCATGAAAACTTGGCTTATTAGGCAAATTGGGCCTTGCATAGTAGGCTGAGAAGTGCGTTCTGGCTACTAGGTACGACATTATATATATATATATATATATATATATATATATATATATATATATATATATATATATATATATATATATATATATATATATATATATATATATATGAATACGTTGTACTGAAAGGAATGAGAATAGCTTGAGCTACCTTATCCCTTCGTGTGTATTTATACCTCAATAAAATTATTTGAATTGAATAGCATACAAAATGAGACGTATTAGAGAACGCGATTCTAGGTTCCGAAATGCTACTATTTGCCAGTTTCGCATAAGCTGACGATATACACAATAAAATCATGACGTATCGATGAGAAAATAAAAGAGGCTATACGATTGGATCAAAACTGTCCCAGGGTTTCCCAGGCAGTCAGAAGTATGTATGCCTGGAACGTCTAGGGACGCGGGTTCGATCCAATCGTATGGCCCCAGTATTTTCTTACTAGTGTTATCTTAAGTGAGCCTACGGTGCAAAGCTGGGGCTTATGCAAACTCCAATATTGTTTCAAGGAGTTAGTCTATCTTACACTTCAATATGTTTAATGGGGAAGCTTGCTCAATCCTTTTCATTTTCTTTCATTAATCTGGGATGAAGACGAAAAATACATTCTCCGACCATCCTAGAAGTTCATCAAAGTCGTCCGGCAAACAGACCTCCACTCTGAGGTCTGTTTCTCACCAAAGGTACTCCCAGATCCAGCCGAGAACCCTTTTGCTTACCCCTGTTCGATTTTCAAGTTTCTATAGAAGTTTCTTATGAGGAACGGAATCAAACTCCTTTAAACAGTCCAGGAAGACAATTTGTTCATCTTTCCTTTTCCTGCTTTGTCGCTGTTGCCTTGTCGTAAAACTCCAGCAGGGTTCATCAAGCAGGACTTGCTTGCTTTGAAGCCATGTTGGTATTTGGAGACAAGGTTTTCACCCTCTAAATGATTCACTAATTTTCTCATGATTATCCACTTTAGTAATTTGCAAGTAATGTACGTGACAAAGGTCTCGGTGCGAGCATTCACCTATTTCTGTTTGTGGGAACGAGCTTTAGCTCTTGGATCCCACTTTTCTAGCAGATGGTCGTCTAATTGTGTGTACACGCAGCTAATTGTGCTTGGAGAGACGAGCGCTAGCCTCTTCAAGGGTGGTAAGGTTGTTCCATTTCTTTCCCGCTTGTCCAATCTTTGTAGTTCTGGCACGAGTCTTGCTGCATACCTCTGCATCTGCGGAGCTTTTGAGTGTGCGTGTGATTACCCAGGTTACAGGGTGAGAGCTATGCTCCTGGTGTCCCGTCTTCCTAATAACATTTGTAATACGACGCTTTGAAACTACTGTACTGATGGTTTTGGCATCCATCGCCGCCTCACTTAAAATGTTTCAACCGTCTTTTAACTGTTCGCCAAAGAAAACGTTAATATATTTTTTCGGTATAACGGTTTCATTACTACTTATTATTATTAACATCTTTATTGACAAAATTAATTACAATTTTGCCTACTCTGAGGATTTCGATTAAGTCTTATTAAAGTGAGGATAATGCTGGTATTCACTGTCACGCAGGAGAGAGGGTCATAATAGGTCTAAACTGTAGGCGGAAGTACATATATATCATGGTTACAATCAATGTTTTAATATATGGATATGTGAAAACAACTTTCTATTGTGCACTGCCACACAAGGGCAGGGATGGGTTCATAACTGATACAGCTTAGAAGTAATATAAATAAAAATTGTTCTTCATTCTTTAAAATGGACAAGCAAATTTTGGATAAATTGTTAGGATGTCATCTAGAACACCTGAGTCAATAAAATAGTTACACAGTTGGTAGTACAAGAGGCCAGGAGGTCTAAAGTCCTTTACGGTTTCACATTCAGCAATATAGTGTTCTAGTGAATGCATTAAAGGTTTATCACAGAATTTACAATCTGAGTATTCTGGTAGTGGCTCAGCCTCACTAACCTGCCAGATGTGTGCCTATAGCCAAGGCGAATTCCCGCAATGACTACATCACATTGCCTGGTCCGGTTACTGTGCTGACCATACAAATACCTATCATTACAAAACTTGTCATAACTTTTAATACTGTAGCTTCCAGGTCTCTGGGCATTTCTTAGTTCTTCTAAATCTGAATTAATTTCTTTAATTTGTATGTTTCTAATAATTGCATTATTACTACAAGGTCTTGGTAGTACAGTCGGGTTCTAGAACTCCGGATTCGAATCTCGGCCGGGATGGAAATGGTTGGGGGCATTTTTTATCACCTAATGCTTCTGTTCACCTACCAATAAATAGGTACTGAAGAGTCTGTCAGGTGGACGTGGTCAGTAATTCGACCTTGGAGGGGGAACCTCGATATAAGCTTAACGTGTATGAACACACACTGGCTGCTTGTTCCCCGACACAATGAATTATTATAATTAATTATAATTGCCCGAAACGCTTTGCGTAATAGTGGCTTTAGGCATTTTATGTACTAGCTCTATCTATAAATCCATCAATGATCGTATCGCACCTTGTATGTATGTACTTTACCTGAATAATCATTTGATTTGATTTGATTTTGATTATTATTTTGAATCTATGGCCTCTTGATGTTTCAGGTTTCAACAATTCCTTCATATCAACTGTGTCGATGATTCCTGTCACTAATTTGTGTCTAATGATCATATCACTTTTCCTTCTAGCTTCTAACTTTCGCCAATATAACATCTAAAGCTTCTTCTCATAGCTCTTGTTTTTTTTTTGTATACTTCTTGAGATATGGACACCACACTACTGCTGCATATTCTAATTATGTCCCTACGAATGTCGTGGACAATTTCTCCACTATTACTTCAACCATAAATTTAAAGTGGTTCTGAAATTTAAAAAATGTAGCGTAGGCTTCTCTCAAACTGCCTTCGATGTGATCTTCTGGTGGCAGTTTACCATGTAGACCCACCCTAGATATTTTTCTTTGTCAAGAATTCTTAAGAATCTTTGTCAATATTTTATATGTTTAGTGTGGCTTGTCCCCCCCCCCCCCCATCTCCTATTCCACATTCTAATACGTGGCATTAATTTACGTTGACTTCCATCATCTCTGTGTTGCTACATTCACTTATTTTGTCCAGGTCATTTTGAAGGGCATGACTGTCATTTTAAGTGTTCTATTCTCCCAAGTAACTTTGCATCATCAGCAAACATATTCATATAATTCTGAATCACCTCTTGTGGAATTATACAATTACATTATTGTATAATCGATTATTCGTCGATTTATATAATGAACATAACTGGCGTTAGAACTGAGCCCTGTGGTACTCCACTAGTTTGATGCAATGCCTATTAATAATTGCTCTAGTTTCCCAAAAAAACTTTTCTAATTTGTGTTAGTTTTCAACTCTTAAGTATGTTCAACACTTCTTCATGACTGAAGGCCTTCGGGCCTTGGAACATCAACACTGTACTTAGAATTATTTTCCTCCTACACTATAAACCAAATTTGGCGTTTGGTACTCAATGCCAACTTTACTTATTTAAATGTGTTATTCCCTTTATATATTTGTTTCCTCTCGGTTATTCTTTGGATTCTCTAGCTAGCCATGGTTACTAGAATAAAACTCGCATAATTACTAAGCTGTTCTACAATACTTAGGCAACTAATATTTATCTGCAGCTCATGGCTGAGGTGTGTGTGTGTGTGTTCGTAAATATTTATGTGTACCGTCTCTAAGACTCGGCCACATTAACATTAGATACTCAGAAGTAACTGAGAGTAAGACCATGTTACGTTTCAAAATAGCTTGGACAATGTTTTTTCCAGTGCGCGACTTGCATTGTTATTAAAGTTGCTAAGAAAGTCCCGAGGTTCATCAAGAACGCATTTGGCAACAGGCTGGCGACCAAAACAAGTTACTTTGGTCGTCAACATCTTGCTAAAGAATTATTCAATTAATTAAAAACCCTTCTTAATTAATAGCTACTAATAGAAATAAGTGTTCAATAAAATTCAAGTATACCCAGACTGCTATAGATAATATATATAATATAATATAAACCCATAATAATAAATAAATATACTATTATTGTAAAGAATAGGTCACAATAACGGGGTGAAACAGATAACCCAATCCCACACATACCAACAAATGAGTGACGACGTTTCCGTCCCTTGTGAACCGGTGACAGCAAGAGGCCGCGACGGACCGAAACCTCATTTTAGGTTTATTTCATGTGTAAGATAATTTATATTATTTCCCTTACAAAACATGTGACTGCTGTGACAGCCAAATACGTCAGGAGTCTTGCATGTGTGAGGAACACAGCAAACCATCTTCTATAAGGTGATATAAGAAAGATGGGGGGGGGGTAAAAATAGCCTAAGCTACTCTATCCCTTTGAGATGTATTCTTTCTTGTCTCAATACTTGAGACAATACAATACTTGAATTTAATATAAGGTGATATGCGGTAGATGTTAAGGGGGGTGTTTAACACTCGACTATTCACAAATTAAACTTATCATTAAGAATCCCCCCACTAATGTTAACTTCCTGTACACATTCTTATATAGATGTTCTAGACAAACATCAAGAAAACAACGCATATACAGTGAGAGGCAAACCCAATGTGCCCGACTCAATGTTGAACATTAAAAACTGCAACACAGAAGATATGTGGTATGTCTGAATTTTGCCAAGGCTACAGAATACACACCTTCCTCAATATAGTCCCAGTGGCGCAATGGTAAGACTCGCCTGGCGCTTCGCGAGCGCTTTGGGCTGGGTTCGTATCCTGGCCGGGGAGGATTGGTCAAGTGACAGTCCTTAAGTGCAGCCTCTGTTCACCCAGCAGTGAATGGGTACCTGGTTGTTAAACGATTTGGCTAGTCGTATTCCGGGAAAAATAGGATTAAGGACCTGTCCCAAACACTATACATGCTAGTGGCTTTACAAGAATGTAACAACTCTTGTATAAATAAATAAATAAATATAAATAACAAATATCTTCTCTACATCCCCCTCCCTCAAAGAATAACACATCAAAACAAGAGGGCCGACATGTGACCACCAAACATATGTTCTCTTTGCACGAACTGAGCGACTTCGACTATCTTATGACCAGAAATGTGAACAGTTCTTGAACGAACGCATTTGGCAACAGGCTGGCGACCAAAACAAGTCACTTTGGACGTCAACATTTTGCTAAAGAATTATACAATTAAAAACTCTTCTTAATAAATATCTACTAATAGAAATTAGTGTTCAATTAAATTCAAGTATACCCAGACTGCTATAGATAACTAAGCACAAAAAGTTTAGGCTTTGATTTGCTTTAATCAAATTTAATAAGTAACTGAATAAAAATAGTAATAATTATAGATAAAAAATACCAAGTACATCAATAATAATAATAAATAATATTTATTATTAATAATAATTATATTATTATTAATGCTAGGTCTGCGTTTCAGCAGAACGCTGTAATCAGATACATATTCCTGGTATAGGAGTGGAAATGTTAAATGTGGCTTTTACCACGACACAAACAAATTCAGAATAACCTATTCCTCCTCTCCTGCAACTGAGTATATTCTCAAGTCTATTATGGAGACACGCACCAGGGATGGTGATGCTTTTTTTTTTAAAGTGTAGCGAGTTCATTAGGATCCTTGAAAAATGTCCACTTTGTTTCATCTTCTTGCGGACAAAAACCGCCATGCGACCAACAAAGACACATCAGCGCAGGCAACTCCTAGGCAAAAAGGGTGTTAGGCTAGTGAGACATTTATTGCACGTGTTTCATCCATACGAAAGGAACCAAAGCCGACACGGGCAGATTGAGGCAAGGAGCACTTCCACGGCAAGAGAGCAAAGTAGCAGGTCAGGTTGGATTAAACACGGGTGACGTTGATGGAGTCGGCGGGTAGCGTAGCCAGACATGGAGGCGGCGCTCAGGGAGGCAAAGCCATTATGATGCACCTTACAAGGCCACGGCGAGGCAGGCACGCCAGACTGGTAATAATGGCTGCTTTGTGCCGAGAAGCTTGCATGCGTTGCCACTGTTTTGTGTCCTGATGACGATACACAGAGTCCTGTGGCAAGTATTGTCCCGTTGTCACTGTTTTGTAACCGTTGCCACTTTCCTACGTTATGTTGATAGTGTTGAGCCCCGGCACAACTGCTGCGTCTGCTGTTGAATATCTCCAGCGCTGCAGGACGAGCAAGGATATAGTGTTGATGTGTCAGTGTTCTGTCGGGAGGCGGCGACAAGTCAACGCCTTTATCACTGTTGTATCTCCGTCATGTACTCTTTCTTACCTGTGGCTTTCCTCCTGTATCCCAGTTTCCTGTCTACTTCATTCTCTGCTCTCTTTTTCTTTTCGTTTTTTCCATTGTTGTGTTACCGGGAGCCAATTGTTGAATAGTTTTTAAGCAGTTTCCAGCCAATGTTATTTGTTGGGTTTGGACTTGTGCAACAGCTCACTTTTCTTCCGTAACAAGGTAAAAAGAACCGTCAACATACATGCATAACAAAACTTCTCTGACTAGGGGCGAGTGACGAGAGCAGTGGGAACTCACGGCAATATTGAGAGCGAAGTTTGAGTGATGAGGATAGAAGATACTAAAGCTGCAGTGTTGGGAGACCTTAGCTGGTGATGTTGGCAGTCAAGATTTAAGGAGGATATAATTCCTATCTTCACTTTCTCTTGTCATAATATGCTCGTTGTGGGAAAATCTTTGGAGCTAAACAGGAATCGAACCAGCGTACTGAGTAGCCTCAGACGAGCACTTTAACCCATGAATCACGATATGCGAAACATTATATAACCTGTGAACCACCCGGATCCACAAGGAGTCTGGAGGCAGCGAGCTAATGCCAACCTGAGTTTTACATATAACCTGCATACACTCTGGTGTAGATAAAGTTTTTTTCAACCAAATGCTTCCTTCAAATACACAATGAAATCACAATAACGTGATATACCCAAGAGAAAATCGTTAGTGAAGAACCCCATTACAGAATGCATGCGGGTTATACGTAAAATTTGGGTTGGCTACCAGGTTAGTGTCTCCAGACTCCGAGTGGATCCGGGCGGATCCACTTGGTTGTATAATTTTATCCCAGGTTGTATAATTTTCAGCATATCGTGGTCCATGGGTCAAGGTGCACGCCTGGGGTTCCCTAAAACCCTGGGTCCATACCAGTTTTGCTCAAAGGATTTTCTCATAAACACATCAGCTACTGTGATTTCATTTCGTATGCCTTTGTTAGAACGAAGACCTCGGGACAAAACATAATAATTCCATACGCTTACATTCCCTTCGCGGTTAAACTAATCGTTTTTAGGGTGGCAGGTATCGTTCTAAAAAAAAAAAAAAAAAAAAAAGGGGCAGATATCGCAACGATAAGCCACTGAACGGTCGGGAAGCGAGATAGGAGGGAGCAACTGGGAGGAGAGATCAGATTCTTTATTATGCACCCCATACCCATTCCGTGGGCGGTGGTGGAAGAGCGTGTAGGTATTTGCCAGTCCAGTAGCCTATGCACTCCACGCGTACCAAAATCCAACTCTTGCTACAAAAATAACAGAACCAAAATATGAACCGTTGTAAAACAAAAGTTCATATTTTTACTATTGGAATTTTAAAGGCCATACCAAAAAGTGAAAGATTAACCATAAACCTTACCTGTGCCAGGTCTAAATAAGTAATCCTGGGGCTTAAAATACACCATATTAGGCCTTAATAGTTCAAAACGAGGATAATTTTGGGCACAACAGTCCATATTTTGCAATTGCATCAATTAGTAACTAAAGGTATTAACATTTTTGGATGACAGGTTGCCTAGAGTTTATATCTGACACTACCAGTGTGGCCTTGACAGTCAGTTCTACACCATATTTCGGGCTATTCAGTCATTGCAGCTTCCTAATCAGCCTGAAAGTATAAACTCACGACTAAAGTAAACTTAGCCGTGTATACAATGAGAAGTAGATTACACCTTCTAGGTATATATTGCCGTTGAGAGTGTTTCCTTGTTTATTTAATGTTAGGCTTATAACATCTCAATCTCCCAGAATATTTAAAAACACCATTAGATTACCGAACAACCACTATAATTAAATTCGGAACGTAAGTCCAGGCCAGAGTAAACTCTATATACATCTAGGTTTAGGGTACACCTCTAGTTGTGCATGCCACTGTATTCTCTGCTTTTGGCTTTGGGCTTAAGACCAATCAGCCTCATAGGCGACCGAATCCACCACTAGTTTACTGATCAGCCACCAACTATACGTTAGTTCCGAACACATTTCAAGTCTAAAGTAAACTCGTAGTTTATATACACTGAAAATTAATACACGTCTTTTCTTCTCTAATGACTGGGTTAGGTTTGAGGACGTGACAAGTAATTATCAAAAAGCTCCAATTTATCATGCTATACAGTACTATTTACTTTACAGATATAAGTAAGGTACTTGTATATTTACTCAAGACGCCAAGAGAGGTTTAGTGAAGACAGAAAAGTCTGTGTGTAGTTCAAACTGACTGTTGTTGCGTTGTAGCGATCCATCCGTGTGTGTGGCAATGTACAGGAAATGTATTTAACTTGGTGCTGCATTAGTTTTCCGTTTGTCATCGCATATTATCATTATTAGCAAGCGAGGGACAAGAGTGCCTGTAGTCCACAATTTGTAATTACTTTTAGGATGGAATTCAATTATCGTATTCACTACTAAATTGAATACCAAGTTCATTTTTCAGAAGATGGTCTTGTGGCAGGTCATACATTACCTTCTAGGCTCAGATGTCTAGTGCATAGGTCTAGGACATAAAGCTGGTAATGTTAGGGACGTCAGTAGTTCGGGTTTACCACATTTAAAACATTTTAAAAGTGTACCTTCACATCCCAGAATACAACTCTGCAACTACTCGAAGCATCTACCCAAGAGGTAGATGAGCTACTCACTACTGAGCAGTGAGCACACGGTTCCGCCATGGATTCCCCACTTACGTCAAATTTGCCTATTTTCGTTTTTTTAGTAAAAGTCTTGGAAAGGAATAGCCGCTTCCACACTTCAGTCTACACCAAGGACATTAATATAGCAATGTGCCTTAAATCTAGAAGTGATGGCTGTGTCAACTGTGCTTCTTCATACAGCTTCAGTTGCGCACTCAGTAGTGAGGCAAGTCCTGACTACAATAAATGCTCTAATGAAACGGCTCACAAGACGTAGGAAAGTGTCCCTAAAGATACAATCGCTAGAAATGTGACCCCCAGCTACCAACACTGAATAGATGTAAAATCTCCCCATTTACTACAAAAGTAAAAAGACCGCAAATTTTCCCACGAGAAACGCCCGCCCCAAAGGCGCTATTTCTCTCTGGATAATATGGATAAAATACTATTTATCCATGGGCAATGGTAAAACAAGATTTTTTTGTTTGTAAATAGCTAATTGCTGTTCATATTGATGCATTGCTAAAATATTTATGAACCGGCAGCAGCGTAAGCCGGTTCTAAAGTAACTATTTTAGTATCATCCTAATGATCTAGACTGATTTGCTGTCAAATATAAGAAAAATATGTGGAAACTAGAAACAGATGACTCAGAGAAATCAGAACAAACTTTTTTTCAGATTAAGAGTCGTAAATAAGCGGAACGAACTAGATGAGGAAGTTCTCGAAGCCAATTCGATTCAGTTTTAAATGTAAATGGTAAATGAGTGAAAAAATCACTGTAATGTATAGTACTGACGGTCGAAAGACCGAGCTTAAGAGCAAATACTCGACCCTGCTAAAGAGGCTGTAATTGTCATATAAACGTAAACTATATCTTGTAAGTCAGTGATTTGGCTTTAATAATTAATAAATCGTTTTGACGGGGACAGAAAGCCTGAGTGTGTAATTGCCTAAGTGTAGTTACAGGATGAGAACTAGGCTACGCTCATATAACGCTTTGAAACTACTGACGGTCTTGGCCTCCGCCACCTTCTCACCTAACTTGTTCCAACCGTCTACCACTCTGTGAATGTGAATTTTCTTATATTTCTTCGGCATCTTTGTTTAGTTAGTTTAAATCTATGACCTCTTGTTCTTGAAGTTCCAGTCTCAGGAAATCTTCCCTATCAATTTTATCAATTCCTGTTACTATTTTGTATGTAGTGATCATATCTCCTCTTTTTCTTCTATCTTCTAGCTTTGTCATATTTAATGCCTCTAACCTCTCCTCGAAGCTCTTGCCCTTCAGTTCTGGGAGCCACTTCGTAGCATGTCTTTGCACCTTTTCCAGTTTGCTGATGTGCTGATGTGATATGGGCACCATACAACCGCTGCATATTCAAGCTTTGGTCTAACAAAAGTCGTGAACAATTTCTTTAGAATTTCGCCATCCATGTATTTAAAAGTAATTCTGAAGTTAGAAAGCGTGGCATAGGCTCCTCGCACAACGTTCTTCATGTGGTCCTCAGATGATAGTTTTCTATCTAGAACCACCCCCCTAGATCTCTTTCTTTATGAGAAGTCTTTAAAGATTTTCCACATAATTTATAGGTTGTGTGAGGTCTATGTTCTCCTATTCCACATTCCATAACATGACATTTATTTACATTAAATTCCATTTGCCAAGTGGTGCTCCATATACTTATTTTATCCAGGTCTTCTTGAAGGGCATTACACTCATCTAAGTTACTTATCCTTCCTGTGTGTGTGTACTAACCTAGTTGTGCTTGCGGGGGTTCAGCTTTGGCTCTTTGGTCCCGCCTCTCAACTGTCAATCAACTGGTGTACAGATTCCTGAGCCTACTCGGCTCTATCAAATCTACATTTGAAACTGTATGGATGGAGTATGCCTCCACTACATCACTGCCTAATGCATTCCAACTGTTAACTACTCTGACACTGAAAACGTTTTTTCTAACGTCCCTGTGGTTCATTTGGGTACTCAGTTTCCACCTCTGTCCCCTTGTTCGCGTACCACCCAAGTTAAACAGTTTATCTACCCTGTCAATTCCCGAGGATTTTGTAGGTAGTGATCATGTCTCCCCTCACTCTTCTGTACAAGATCTGGGGAACGCCCCTTGACGAACACCCGTTCTCCAAGACATCACTCCTGAAGCTATTTAAAGAAGTTGCGGGAGTGACACCTAACGACATCAGACAGGAAGGCATTCCGGTGTCATAAGGTACATTTCCTGCAGCCTTTCCTCGTAATTCATGCCTCTTAGTTCTGGGACTAATATAGTGGCATACCTCTGAACTTTTTCCAGCTTTGTTTTGTGCTTGACAAGGTACAGGCTCCATGCTGGGGCCGCATACTCCAGGATTGGTCTTACGTATGTGGTATACAAGATTCTGAATGAATCCTTACACAGGTTCCTGAAGGCTGTTCTGATGTTAGCCAGAACGAAAAGGCAATGTAAAGGATCTGGGTGTACTCATGTCGGAAGACCTTACCTTTAAAGAACACAATAAAGTAGCCGTCACAACTGCAAGAAAAATGACAGGTTGGATAACAAGAACTTTTCACACTAGATATGCTATACCGATGATGATACTTTTAAAACGCTTGTGCTCTCTAGAGTGGAGTACTGCTGCACAATGACAGCCCCTTTCAAAGCTGGAGAAATTGCTGACCTAGAGAGCGTGCAGAGATCCTTTACTGCTAGAATCCACTCAGTAAAACATCTAAATTACTGGGACCGACTAAAGAGCCTAAATCTGTACTCCCTTGAGCGCAGGCGGGAGAGATACATAATAATTTACACGTGGAAAATAATTGAGGGGCTGGTCCCTCCAGCCCCACATGAGACCAGAAGACATGGCAGGATGTGCAGAATACCCCCGTTGAAAAGCAGAGGTGCAACAGGTACTCTGAGAGAGAACTCTATCAACATCAGAGGCTCGAGACTGTTCAACACGCTTCCACTACACATAAGGGGCATAACTGGCAAACCCCTCACAGTGTTCAAGAGAGAACTGGATAAGCACCTCCAAAGGATACCTGATCAACCAGGCTGTGACTCATACGTCAGGCTGCGAGCAGCCGCGTCTAACAGCCTGGTTGATCAGTCCAGCAACCAGGAGGCCTGGTCGACGACCGGGCCGCGGGGACACTAAGCCCCGGAAGCACCTCAAGGTAGCCTGAAGGTAAGGTAGCCTCGTATATGCCGCAGACGTAATTCTTTTTATGTGGGCTTCAGGAGACAGATTTGATGTGATATCAATCCCTAGATCTTTCTCTCTGTCCGTTTCATTAAGTACTTCATCTCCTATTCTGTATCCTGTGTCTGGCATCCTGTTTCCACCGCCTAGTTTCATTACCTTGCATTTACTCGGGTTAAACTTTAGCAGCCATTTGTTGGACCATTCATTCAGTCTGTCTAGGTCGTCCTGTACCCTCCTACTATCATCCTCTGTTTTAATCCTCCTCATAATTTTTGCATCATCAGCAAACATTGAAAGAAACGAGTCTATACCCTCTGGGACATCATTTACATATATCAGAAACAGTATAGGTCCAAGGACTGACCCTTGCGAGACTCCACTTGTGATGTTACGCCAATCTGAGACCTCACCCCTCACAGTGACTCGTTGTCTTCTGTTGCTTAGGTACTCCCTTATCCAATGGAGTACCTTCCCTTTAACTCCAGCCAGCATCTCCAGCTTTTTCACTAGCCTCTTGTGTGGTACTGTATCAAAGGCTTTCTGGCAATCCAAAAATATGCAGTCTGCCTACCCCTCTCTTTTTTGCCTGGTCGTAGAATTCAATTAGCCCTGTGAGGCAGGACTTCCCATCCCTGAACCCATGTTGATGCTGTGTTACAAAGTTCTTTCGCTCCAGATGTTCCACTAGCTTTCTTCTCCATCAGCTTGCATGGTATGCAGGTTAGGGACACTGGCCTGTAGTTCAGTGCCTCCTGTCTATCCCCTTTCTTGTATATCGGAACTACATTAGCTGCTTTCCAAATTTCTGCCAGTTCCCCTGGTGCCAGTGATTTGTTATACACTATGGAGAGCGACAGGCACAGTGCTTCTGCTCCTTCCTTCAGTAACCAAGGGGAGATTCCATCGGTGTGTGTGTGTGTGTAATTACCTAAGTGTAGTTACAGGATGAGAGCTACGCTCGTGGTGTCCCGTCTTCCCAGCACTCTTTGTCATATAACGCTTTGAAACTACTGACGGTCTTGGCCTCCACCACCTTCTCACTTAACTTGTTCCAACCGTCTACCACTCTATTTGCGAAGGTGAATTTTCTTATATTTCTTCGGCATCTGTGTTTAGCTAGTTTAAATCTATGACCTCTTGTTCTTGAAGTTCCAGTCTCAGGAAGTCTTCCCTGTCGATTTTATCAATTCCTGTTACTATTTTGTACGTAGTGATCATATCACCTCTTTTTCTTCTGTCTTCTAGTTTTGGCATATTTAATGCTTCTAACCTCTCCTCGTAGCTCTTGCCCTTCAGTTCTGGGAGCCACTTAGTAGCATGTCTTTGCACCTTTTCCAGTTTGTTGATGTGCTTCTTAAGATATGGGCACCACACAACAGCTGCATATTCTAGCTTTGGCCTAACAAAAGTCATGAACAATTTCTTTAGTATATCGCCATCCATGTATTTAAATGCAATTCTAAAGTTAGAAAGCATAGCATAGGCTCCTTGCACAATATTCTTTATGTGGTCCTCAGGTGATAGTTTTCTATCTAGAACCACTCCTAGATCTCTTTCTTTATCAGAATTCTTTAAAGATTTCTCACATAATATATAGGTTGTGTGGGGTCTATGTTCTCCTATTCCACATTCCATAACATGACATTTATTTACATTAAATTCCATTAGCCAAGTGGTGCTCCATATACTTATTTTGTCCAGGTCTTCTTGAAGGGCATGACAATCATCTAAATTTCTTATCCTTCCTATTATCTTAGCATCATCAGCAAACATGTTCATATAATTCTGTATACCAACTGGTAGATCATTTATGTAGACAATAAACATCACTGGTGCAAGAACTGAACCCTGTGGTACTCCACTTGTGACATTTCTCCATTCCGATACATTGCCTCTGATTACTGCCCTCATTTTTCTATCAGTCAGAAAATTTATCATCCATGTTAGAAGCTTACCTGTCACCCCTCCAATATTTTCCAGTTTCCAGAACAACCTCTTATGTGGAACTCTGTCGAAAGCCTTTTTTAGGTCCAGATAGATGCAGTCAACCCAACCATCTCTTTCCTGTAATATCTCTGTGGCTCGATCATAGAAACTGAGTAAATTCGATACACAGGATCTTCCAGATCGAAAACCATACTGTCTGTCTGATATTATATCATTTCTCTCCAGGTGTTCTGCCCATTTAGTTTTGATTAGCTTTTCCAATACTTTCACTATTACACTTGTCAATGATACAGGTCTATAATTGAGGGGGTCTTCCCTGCTGCCACTTTTGTAGATTGGAACTATGTTAGCCTGTTTCCACACGTCTGCTACGATTCCTGTACACAGGGATGCCTGAAAGATCAGGTGAAGTGGAATGCTGAGCTCAGATGCACATTCTCTCAGAACCCATGGTGAAACGCCATCTGGGCCAGCTGCTTTGTTCTTCCCGAGCTCCTTTAGCATATTTTCCACTTCATCTCTAGACACCTCTATCCGCTCTATGTTGTTCTCTGGAATTCTTATTGTGTCTGGTTCTCTGAAGATTTCATTTTGTACAAACACACTGTGGAACTTTTCATTTAATGTTTCACACATTTCCTTTTCATTTCATTTCGTGTGTGTGTGTGTGTGTGTGTGTGTGTGTGTGTGTGTGTGTGTGTGTGTGTGTGTGTGTGTGTGTGTGTGTGTGTGTGTGTGTGTGTGTGAAATGACCAGTTTCTGCTTGCTGCCTGCCTGAGAGTAGGAGATTATTACCTAAGTCTCCATATTGTCTTATACCTCACAATATTATTATCTCTTTCTAAACTAACTTTTACATAATTATAAAAATGCTAAAAAATCCTTGGAAGTCGCAGTCATAACTACCTATAGATCACAGTACATCCTTCACACTCGTATTCCTTCTAAATAAATGCACACAAGCCTACCCTGATTTGCATATCACACTACATATTAATCACTAACTTTTCGTATGTAAATTATTATAAGAATTTAACATAATGCTGAACCTTCTTAATTTCAAATTAATCAATAAATTTGTATACAGCTTTATCTAATTATTCACTTCAACTCACATATGTACATGACGCTAAATGTGCGCACATCACGTCTCCTTAGTAATGTCTTTGTTTAATCCCCAAAGTATGCAAATTACGTGTGGAAATTAACATGGGAATTAAATTTTAATTTATGGCTATCCTAATCCATATCTCTCACATGTAAAAAATAAATTATGTAATTGTATCATCAAATAAACTATTAATTTTTTGTTAGGAAACCAAGTGGTTTATAATACAAGAAACTACTTCTAAATACCATTGCTCTAATGGTGTGGCGAGACTATTGAAGAACTGAAAAGTACTTACCTGTAGCCATGGTGTCGTTATCGCTTCTAATTTCCTTCTTGAGTTCACACCAAGGCGTATAGGAAAGGTCTAGGCTTGGCACGATATAAGAAGAGCGTGTTTAAGATGACAATGACAATAGACTTGCCCCATCTTTAATAGACCGACGTGGAGGGAACAGGTCCAGTGGGTCGTCAGGGGAAACGTGTCTTCCATTTTAACCTGTCACTCACATCAGGATGTGAGTGACATAATAAAACTCATCTCTGTCAGTCTAAGAGGAGCAGGTTGGAGGTTGTTAACCGCCAGGTAACGAGTATAGTACTGGTGTAGAACGGCGGTAATGTGTTCGTCTCTTGAGACACGACACTAATGGCGCCGCGTCCCTCACACGACTTGCACAATGGTTCTTTTATATTCATTACAAATTTGCATATTTAATACCTTGAAAAGATATATAAGGAATTTACAGTACTTTTTAAAGTAAATTGAAATAGAACAATATAATGACCACTTAACATTTACAAGTAAAACAAACGAAAATGTAAAATTATCTATGGCTTCAAACTTCAGTTTCGACACATCATTGGGTTCGTGTCTTGTAAACCTCCTTGGATTCATTTAAGAATAAACCCTAATTAATTTTAATTATTTTTGTAATATCAATTTTAGATGTCTGTGGCACTATCGACGCTACTGTGCCCAGGTGACACATTATAATTAATGTTTTGCATATAATTGGATACTAACATAGTGGCACTCGACACACTTCAAGTGTTAATAATGTAATGATATATCTGTGAAGGGAAGACCCACATTACTACAGATAATTGTTAAAAAAGTGCACTTTTCTCTCTCAACAACCTCGAATGTGACAATTATAAGTGACGCAAACAAATTATTATTTGTATCATCATAATTCACAATGACGATGAAACAATATATGAGAAGTAGATGTTGCGATCTAGAGTTGACTTCACGTTTTCTGGTATCCTTGGTTCTCCCATAACAATAACAATGATTATGTTATAATCATCGAACTTTCCAAAATAACGATGTATCAAATAGGTCAACAAATCAATAAATATGAAAGATGAGGCCAATCGTCCTGGAAGCGTGGCAACTGTGGCTGGTGGCCTGTAGGAGCCGCGTAAGTCAATGACACCATCAGGAGAAGCCTCACAGCTGCTCGATGTGTGACCCAAGCCGTCTCCTCAGACCAGATGAGCTCTGAGTGAAGTGTCTAAAACCAGAGAAAAGTAGGAGAAACTTTATGCCACTGTAACTCTTTTTAAAACAAATCTAACCTAGAGAAAATAACAGATACCATTATTTTATATATGGTGTGCATCTGTGACGTCATAACTTCACTACCCGTACGAGTTTTCGACCCTGCTAGATAATGGTGGACTGAGACCTTTCAACGTTGTTCAAATTCGTAGCAGCACAACAAATAATACCAGAATATTAGTATACCGACCAGAGCGTGCAAATATATTGACGTTTCCTTGAGGTAATGAGTATCGGCCACAATGTGAGGTGGCTTCGTACGCCTTGGATAAAGCCAGTATTGAAGGATGTCAGTTGGTGAGAAGTCTGGTTTACAGCGCACAAGCATGATGCTTCTGCATGTATTGGGTACCCTTTAAACAACCGCATGTATCGTGAATATTGAAAACGTCTCTTACATGCATTGAGAATCCCTTTAAACAACTACATGTACAATATCAGGAACCCTTTAAATGAATGCATGTATTGGAAGCCCCTTAAACAACTACTTGTACAATATTGGGGACACTGCAAACATCTGCATGTACAGTTCTGGGAGCCTTGTGAACAACTGCATGTATTGGAAACCCCTTTTAATAAGACCAGCATGTAGATTTCCTAGAACAATACAAAGTTTAGTTAAATACGTTTGCACTCCAGCGAGATGATCCAGATGGACAGTCTTATCTGCAAGAGATGAATGAAAAATATACACAGGCAACAATTTCCTCAGTTCAATCCTTGCCGCTGGTGAACTAACAATTTAATTGTTATCCTCGTGAATTTGATCTTAAAATATATATCATTGCCAAGCACGTAATCCACACGTAGAGTAGACCCCATGTATACAATGGGGGATTCCACACTTTGGAAAGTACCTGCACCTTGTCACGACATATATATATAAAAAAAAAACTTTTTATAAATTACAGACCTCGAAAATGAAACCAACAGCAGTTGACCAAGTCCCAGGTATATACTTGCTTCTAGGTGTTTGCTCTAAGAAGCTATGAGTTGACTGTACTGTGCAAATGAGGCATAACAATGTCTTTTTCGTTCTCTCTTTGTCCCTACTTACTCATGTATCGGATGCCCTTTAGGAGTATGCTTTTTTCCGTTGTCAGAGACAAAACCTGTCAGGTTCGTCGAGGTGCCCATAGGTCACTGACACTTCCCACAACAGGTGCTTGTCTAACATGTACTGTACACATTTACTGCAAAGTGAAAAACCCCATCAGATGCAAGGAACTGTACTGTACACGACTGTCTCGTCTCGCATGAGGCCATTCTATTGCTGGCCTCCACTATTAAACATTTTTTTGTTCTGGCTATTGTCCTCATCACATACAAAATACTGTACTTAGGGCATTTGATGGGGCAGAAAATTGAATACTTAAAATGAAAGAGGTGGCGAGTATGCTGAGTGTTAGGAAGAGCTGCTTTAGAGTCAGAGAAGTCAATAAACTGAATGAACTAGGAAGTGAAATGTAGGTAGATCTCATACACTAAATCAGGTGTAGATGACAAAACCCCAAGTTCGGTCACCTGCACTTGAGTGAACGGTGAGACCCCAAGAGCTAAAGCATTTTTTAAATACATACTAAAGTATATTACAGTATTTGCTTCGGTTCAAGAAGTCAGAAAAATATGCTTGTACCACAAGAGGCATTAGCCAAAATTAGCAGAAAAGGAAACGTCATCAGAGGTTGGTGTCCAAATTACACGGAATGAAATGTATTGTTTATATTATTACATTCATTGGATGTGATGCCAAGTAATCAAAGACAATTGGATGTGACAAATCCATCCCCTCTTATTGAAATTTTCCTCTTCCTCCTGTTTTAGATAGTTTTGATTTCATTCTTCTGTTAAGCAAAGTTCCTCTTAAATTCATTTGTACCAGTGGAGTTTTTTGAAAAATACATAAGTTACCTTTAACCATTCCACTTTGACAACTACCAGTGAATGAATTCAACACTGACGTGTATCTAGCTTCCATCCATCACCCCATGTTCAGTATGTTCATTGTGTTGCTGTATTCAAAAGACCAGAACTAGTTTTTTTTTTTACCTGGATATTTTCATATTATATTAAGTAATTATCAATAGAACAACCCATCCTCCGAATTGACAGTACGATTTAATACTAAGTGTAATAAGTACACTTTCGTACTGTCATAACCAGTGCATAATTGTACTTATGGGGCTGTTATATTTACCCAACTCCCTCCCCCGATTTAATTCTCCTCGTTTTCTGTTAAGACACTCAGAATTTTAGGATGCAGTTTTCAATTTCAATTAGCAATACACAAGTTTTAAATATCAGGAATTTCTTTTTCAGGTTTATTAAACAATATAGATTTTATACAAAATTTTTAAATATCCTTAGTTACTTTACAATTTATTGATATATTTTAGTTTTGTTTTATTAGTTTTATAAAACTGTAATATCAATATAGCTATAGGTTAAGTACTAATTGTAATTAAGAAGCAATAAAATTATTATCTTCAAAAACTATGACGGTTAGGTGAGGTTGTGGTTTTCTATTCAGTTTTTCAGGTAAACTCAAATATTTACAATATATTTGACAGTACGATTTAATACTAAGTGAAAATAAGTACAATTTCTAACTATTATGATTAGTACATAATTGCACTTATTTGTCTCCTTACATTTACCACCCCATTTTTGGAGGACGGGCTGAATAGAAAGCACTAAGCCAAGGTGACTATATAGCTGTTATAGAATAATAAATTGTTCCTAGACACTGAGGATATCAATAAAACTTACCGAGGATTTTATATTCAACAAATTAAGCAGAAAATGCAAAATGCCTCAATGAAGTAATTATCAACAAGCAGCACAAAGCTATATTTATCTAGCACAGAATGGTAAACGAAATTCCTAGATATTATTCAAAATGCCAAAATCAATAAGTCTGACAATGTCATAGGAGTGAAATTCACTTATGTTAAGAGACAAAAGACAAATGTGGGAATTAAATTTAATATTGTCTCCAATTGTGGGTAGTTTGACCTATACATCAAGCTCTTTATAAAGCCCTTGCACTCTAAAAACTTCATTGTAATTATTAATAGGAGCAAAACTAAAAACTTCATTGTAATTATTGATAGGAGCCAAGCCTATCTCCAGAAAAGCCAACTCTCAATACCACACACAGAAATCACAATAGCGTAATGCATCAATGAACAAATCCACAAGGGCCGTGATGAAGATTCGAACCTAAAGTCAGTTGAATTTCTGGTTGCACTTCGTATATCATGTCGTAGCTCAGTCAATTAAGGGAGCATCTGGGATGCTCTCGGACGCAGATTCAAATCCTCGTCACGGCCCTTGTGGATTCGTTCTCAATACCATTTTGCTAACCCACTGTTAACAACTTGCTCTTCAAAACTGATCTTTTCATGTTTAACTTTCTCAATCCTCATATGTATTATGTATTCCTCTTATTAACTACTTTGTTTACCACAGAGAAAAACTTGTATAACTTTTCAAATGTTTTATTGTTTTGACAGCAATAATGTAAATACTGCACACACACACTAATATAGATATGTGTTAAAATTTGGCTTTGGCATCTGCGCCCCACTCGACACAAGGAGCCTGTAGACCAGATCAAGGTACCTCTCTGGAGATTCCCAAATAAAGCTTTCACCTAAAATTTACAAAATATACTTTTTGTAATGAATTACCTTATCCTGCAATGTCAAAAATATACAGCAACTAGCAAAGCAATTGGTACATTCTTGCATGGCTGACGATATTTAATTCAGTTTTTATCTGTGAAGATAAATTTAAAATATTCAAGAAAACAATCTTTTAACATCGCAGCATTGATGTAAAAAATTTTGAGCAACAACTTCACATCACAAAATGCATATTATGTTTAATGTCAAACTTCAATTACAGTTTTCATCAAATTTAAACAAAGTATATATATAACACCCAATTATATATTTTAACCCTTTATATATATGATAAATATGAATATGTAGCACTAATCTCACTGCAAATTTATAATTAGTCTGCAGTAGCTCTAAAAACTTTACCTTACACACTGATTATTCCTATGACGATAGTTTTTCCATCATACCTCTCACAATATATCCATAATTAGCTTTTTGACAAAAAGTTTACCATACCTGCATGCAGTGTAAAAAAAGAATTTATAAAGATCATACAAGTATTAAGAAATTCCAACTAAACGCATGAAATCAAAACTGTACTCCGATGAAAAAACTAAGGAATATTTCAGTTCATATTATGAAAACACAAAAGAAAAGTTTCAATGCTGTATGGATAACATTACTGAAGCTGTCATAACTTATTATCACTGTTACTTAAATAAAATATATATTTGTCATATGATAATTTTTTCCACAACTGAGAGCACCATTAATAAAAACTTTTCAATAACCAGCTGTTTATTCCAGCCTGAGCCACTGACAGTACAGACTCTGGTAACCGTGGAGGAGTCAGAGCTTCAAGTTTTCTTTTAACTGGACTACTATCCGAAGAGCAACTCAACCATTGTGCTTTATTAAAAACTTCTGACTCTTCCATTTTATTGTCTCTTATGTGTTGATTGCTACTTTGTTTCTTCGACAACAGCCACGACTGCACATCTTGCGTATGACTCACCTTACTTGTATCTGTGGTGGGTGGATTTCCTGAAGTTGAGCTTCTATCCCAAGCTTCAGTGCTTGAGTCAATGCTTACTTTCTTCAGTGCTTCAGACAAGGCTTCTGTTGTGATTCTACTTTCCTTTTCATCCATGCCATTTTCTATATCCTTTTCATCTTTTTCATTTGACATTTTATCTTTCTGACTCTTGAACTTTCTTAGAAGCCAAATATTGGAATGAGTGGCAAGTTTAATTCGTGGTGTTTGGTTGGTTGGTGTACTTTGCCCTAGTCTAAGCCAATTGCCCCCTGGAGCTTCATACATAGCACGCTTAATAGGCACTGGCACAACAGAGTTGGCACTTTGCTTCTGTAATAGCCATAAATCATTTTCAGAAGCAAGTACGTTTGTCATATAAGCAAGTACGGAACTACAGGCAGTGCGTTCTGACTCTGACCGTGTCCTCTTGCGACCTGTCTTCATTCTGTAATTAATAGATTGCTGAATCTTCTCCACTGCAGTTTCCTTGCACTTACTCTGACATAAACAATCATTAAAAGAACCACAGGTCTCATTAGCTCTGCACACAGATGCAATATTAATATGTTGCAGAAGATGATCATCAGAATGAGTGCTCTTGTTACTAAGCCACCGAGATTTGTCACCAACATGCATATGAATGTTCTCTAACTCGTACATTCCAGAGCCTGGTGTACTGCAGATATCCTGTTAAAGAAAAAAATATTTGTTAACATGTATAATAATACTAGAGCGTCTTACTGATGCATAGTGGCATCAAGATAAAGCATCATCACTGTTAAACCTACCAAAGTCCAAGTGTATGGTGAATGACATTATCAAGAATTACACACAAAACATAACCACAATTCTTAATTTAGGAATAAGTGCAGCCTAAATGTGCAAATGTTCATAAAACAGAGGTTATTATGGCTGCAAAATTTTATTCAGTTAATAGTACTTTGAATAGGAAAAAATTGCATGCACACAAGGAGACCTGATCGGGGACCGGACCGCGGGGACCTTGAGCCTTGAAATCATTGCAACACACACACACACACACACACAGTATCAATAAAAGTAAAGGGTGGGAGGTGGCGAGGTCATGGGGCTGATAAGAGCCTCCTGGAAAAACTACCATGGCCACCCATGGGCCATGGTAGGGGGCCTCGTAGCCTGGTGGATAGCGCGCAGGACTCTTAATTCTGTGGCGCGGGTTCGATTCCCGCACGAGGCAGAAACAAATGGGCAAAGTTTCTTTCACCCTGAATGCCCCTGTTACCTAGCAGTAAATAGGTACCTGGGAGTTAGTCAGCTGTCACGGGCTGCTTCCTGGGGGTGGAGGCCTGGTCGAGGACCGGGCCGCGGGGACACTAAAGCCCCGAAATCATCTCAAGATAACCCCCAAATGGGAAGATTCCAAAGTGCCAAGACTAAATATACAAAATTTGTAAAAATACATAATTCCTTATAAAATAGCTACATGATTAGGAGTATTACTCATTACAGATCCAGTAGTGCTGGTAGATTCTTTCCTGTTTACCTCACTTGCTTAGTCATGTGTTGCTTCAAGAAATGCTTGCCTTTTACCATTTACACAAACTTTCCTCTAATGTTTCTTCACTGAACACCATTCCTTCCCTACATACTATCCCAAATCCTTGGCTTCATCCCTTTCAAATGATATATAGTCAAAATGGCTTCCTGCTTTATCCTGGTATTTACCTTAACCTTACCTCCATAGTTCCCTATCAATTTCAGTGTGAAAGCTGAACATTAGGGGCTTGGCACTTACACCCCCAATCATTTTGGCTGCCTTAATATATATGAACTTCAGGCAGTTTTCAGTACTTCCTCATATTCTTCCTTAGACCTTTAACTCTTCTCCTGTTGCCATTATTATTAATTAGTCCTCTGGGGTGTTTTAAAATAATAATTCATTGATGAAGGACAGGCATCCTGTGTATATATGTTAAGCTTATATCGAGATCCGCCACAAGGTTGAACTACTGACCCTTCCCAGGATGCAACCACACAAGCTGACTAACTCCTGTGGGCCTATTTATTGCTAGGTGAACAAGAGGCATTCGGTAATAGGATACGTGCTCGACTATTTCTGTCCCTCACAGGATTCAAACCCAGGATTTCAGATCGTGTTGAGAATGAACCCAAGTGAACTACCAGGAAACGTTAAATAATTAGACATTTCCCCAAGCAACCAAGGTAGATGTAGGAACAGAGCCACCACTCTTAGACATGTGCCCCCCCCCTCCCCTCTCACCTACTCCTGGAAAACACTTGGCACGATTATATTCTCAATACATTAATTGGCTCTCATCTCTTATGGTAATTATTTGTGGCTGTGCCCATTATTGTAGCACTAGAATCTTTATTGAAATCTCTTCTGTACATAACTCCCATGCTACTTGTTGTACACTAAGGGTTTGAGAGACCAAGCGAGGTAGACTGAGAAAGGGAGGGAGTAGATTACCACGACTATTCATCAGATTTTGCGAAGGGCCCCTGAGGCCAACACCAATTTCTCCCAAAGAAACTATAAAATATTGAGATCACATCTACACCTATTTGGGTTATGTTGATGAAAATTTACATACTGTTATAATGATTAAAAAATATACACAATCCCAAATCTGAATCAAATACAGTATCTTTAAACTGCCCACGTGATAAACATAAATAACTCACATTAGTTCCTAGGATATAATTTTGAACAGACTGTGATAATCCATGAGTATCATGGCATATACTAAATTTTTTCTTAAAGATCAGGAAGTTTAACCATTTTCTCGATTTCATATATTTGTATACCCATACAGTATATGGAATTATAGATTTTTTGTATTTTTTTAATAATAGTAACCATTAGTAAAAGTTTTCTTTTACTCAACAGCATGCATCATTTTTGTTGTTTTTCATAACTTACCTTTTCCGTATCACAACGGCTGGGAACTATTTCAATGCTTGAACTCTCCGTGGAGTGAACAGGACTGTTCATAGCCAACATATCAAAGCTGCCAACAGTGCTACGTGTGGTGGCAACATCATCCTCCTGTGCACCAGCAAGTTGAAGGCCGCTCAGCCAAGAGGTAATATCACAAGTCTTGGGCCCGGCTCCAATACTAGAAATCTGTGTCAGAAAAAGCCAGATTTTACAATAAATTATAATTATTATTACTATATGACTTTACATTAGTTAAAAAGGACTTAGCTGACAAAAATCTCACTCCAAGTCACTTAACACTTTCGCGCTTAGGATTATCCATGAGTCGTCACCGTATTTTATGCGTCACCGCATAACAGACAACGCCTGTAGTCCATCGAAAAAATATTTGTATAAAATCCATTTATTATCCGATCAACTTGGGAATAGTATACAAATGTTTGCCATGAAATTTACGTTTTCTCTAATAGCCGAACAGCTTATAAAAGAAAACGGTGTGGCAGTGAATCATCGTGGTAAAACAATTGTATTATTGACACGACGAGTGTAATCGACGTAGTTTTTATATATGTTGCCGGTCGAACGCATCCTTATGTGACCTTTAATACTTATGTTCTTATAGAACATTCTATTGCGAGCACATTGGTACAAAAATGAAATACATACATCGACAAATAATGTCAGGACAGTGAATTGAATATACACTTTTCAAAGCGAGTTTCGCCGATATGCTGCCGCGGGTAACACTTCGGCCACTTCCCACATTGTTTTGGGTGGGCTACGACATTAAATCTATATTTATATGCATATGTCCGTGTAGAGAATTTTATTGCGATTCCAATGATACCACAATTAGCGATGTAGGACAACTGTAGGCTTCGCAACCATTAAGAGAGTGGAAACATTTTGTTGCTGTTTGGCGCTCTTGGCGAGTGGTCTGAATAGTTTTTTATTTGGTGTTGATAGTCCTTATGCTTGGGCGGCATTTTATAGGTATGCTCTTATAGACAATTTCATTGCGAACACAGTGATACCAAATTTAAATACGTGCGCCTTCAATTAATGTCAGGACAGTAAAAAGAGTGTACACTTTTTCGGTCTTACCGCATAGGCGCGCGGAGCGCCGAAAGCATCTAGGGTATTATTTTTTGTTGAGCGCCGAGAGTGCGAAAGTGTTAAGACTTTTACAGAGCACAATTTAACAGACTGTGGAAGATACATTAAAAATATCATCCAATGTTTCATCATTCATACTACAGCATAGCACAGAGAAAAAATATAAAAAATATCCACACCACTGATAGCAGTACCCACAATTATTAACATGAATAATACTAACCTTGGAGGATGGCATTGCACCTGAATCTTGATCTTTCTGCCGAGCAAGCCAATTTTGATTTGCTAAACGTGGAAACTGAACAGTGATTCGCACAGGAGAGTCTGGTCCAGATGCTGCACCAGCAACACTCTTGTGCAACACATCATGCTCATCGTCCTCGTACTCTTCAACTCTGAACATATAAATTAAAAATTATAATAACTTGACATATAAACCTGTAAGGCACAATGCTAAAATTTTAAAGACTCTGCTGGAAATTTGTTATTTCCAGCAGCCCGAGTAAAGCCTTTACTACTGCACCGATTATTGGAATCCAGTAACATGAGGCAAACTTAATTTTGAAAATCTTCAGAACATATTTAGGAACTTAAATGAGTGTTGTGCAAGTAATTATCAAAGTTTGAAACACGCAGTTAGGTAAACTAGTTATGTTTGATCCGCTACTTTAGTTATCAAGCTGCAGTATTTAAGACATTGCCAATTGTTCAGTAAATTAACAGTACTATAGAAGGTAGCATCCCAGAATGCCCAAGGCATTTAATTTAAAAGTAGTGAAAAGCAAAATTAACTAATATGACACCAAGTGGAACTCACTTTGCTGGTATTACTGGAGATGGGTGGTGGGTGATAGTATCTGGCAGCTGAACACGACCAAATTTTGAAACTGCAGAGCTAAGTGCAGCTTCATCCAACTGAACTGACACACAGTCCACAGGTACAACGTCATTCAAGCTGCAATATTCACACAAAAGTTATATAAATATATACATAACATACACATGCTATTAATCATGTTTAACTCATGGAGTAGAGAACCATCAGCTGAAGAAAAACGGAAGATAAAACATAATAAAAAATCTATTGCACTTCAAACTCGTCCCTTCCTTCCTTGCATTCACTACTTTTCCACCTACCCTCATATCCACTAATGCATTTTTTTAGTTAATCATGATCCATTTAATAAAACATTAAAGCATTTTTGTATGTTCTTCTAAATCTTCAATTTTATCAACATTTTGCTTCACGTGCAATACTGTATTTCCATTACATTTTCATCTCTTCCAATCTACTTTCCAAATATCACATTCTACATCTCGACCTATATACAAGGAGAGGAACAATCCCTTTCTATGCTGCCCCTTGCTACATTTCTTCCTATCATCCTTCTTATAATCAGGGTTTTCACTGCACCAGCCATTTTCCTTCTGGGTAAGGAAAAAGAAGCACCTACACTCACCTTCAACTCTATAAATTCCTTTTGTCCCTTGCACATACCAGGTACGCATGTAACACCATAAAGGTTTTTTTAATTTTATTTTACATATAACATGAGTCAGCCAGACATGATATTTGAAGGTGCCAGATTGTCTAGCCTTAGCAATTAACACTTTGCCTTTGGGTCAGGTCGTGTGAATTGACCTTGCTTTCTGCTAAGCTGATAATTGCAGACAGTTGGTAGTCTCTTTCCATCAAACAAGCCGCTGTTAAGGCATGGTAGGTAGAGAGCCTGAGGCTATTTTACTGGTAGGCAGAGCTTAACTCCCAGATTTCCCATAAATTCCCATGGAACTGTACATTCAGGATATCAGAGACAGAAGATTGAAGATCGAGCAGGAGCGAGTTAGATCGCTGCTCAAGAGGCTGCAGCCGCCAGACTGGCCTCCCCAGGCTAGAAGGGGGGACTGTCTCAACTTGAGGTGTTGTGTGACTTGCCTAGTATATTAATCTTGACATAGTGAACAAAGTTTAACTGTTTGAATTATGACATCCATATGAGTGAAGATCACGTGTTAAATATTTAATAGATTAACTTATGCTTTTGAATTGTCTTTAATTTTGTTCCGTAAAACTTCTTATCTTGAAAGCTAGAGTGGAGGGCCCTCTGAGCTTACTGACTTAAAAGATTCCTGCATTTACAAGTACATGATTCCAGTCGATACATGCTGACATTTGATAACAGCTTAAAGTACAGACAAGTTCCATTCCTTGTCTTGTATGTAAAGAACTTGAATGGATGGTGGCAGCAACTTTCATCTTTCAACCTTTCTACTATTCTAGCACTCTTACTTTCCACTCTTCTAATCTTTTCCTTAATCTCACTTCCTCCCTCTCATTCTAAACTTTCCTTTTTACCTGACCACTCCTTACTCCTCCCTTCTTCCGCACACCCCTTTACCTCCATCACCCCGTACCAACACCTCATTTTTCATCCGATTCTTTTTACTTCATTTCCAATACATTACACGCAAGTTGATTGACCACTTCTAGTTTTCACTAGATAACATATGCCCTGCACACTATTTCCTTCTCTCCTCTACCATAGTAGTACTTTTGCTCACATTCACTTAAAAAGTGTCCTCACACCAATATTAAAACATATCTATTATACTAATATAATAATTAAAATCTTGACAACTAATGCATGATGTAATAACATTCAATGGAAACTAAAATAATCACAGCAATGTAAAATGTAGTAGCATCCCCATACTTTCATGTCTTAAGACTGGTACACTTCAGTTGGTGCTCTTAAGCAATTTTACTACTGTAATAAATATGGTAGTTTTTATATTTTAATCTATTTTTCAATAAAAATTTTGGGGGGGGGGGGGGGGGGCACGGGAAAAGTGGACATGAAAATTTTAGTAAACTCTCAAATGGTCCAATTTAAAATCTAATAAAGACATTCCATCAGATCGTTACCAGCAATCTCTTTACATACATTACTTCAACTTACCAATCCATATCATCAACCTTAATCTTTGCAAAGGTGCTAGTGTCATCCTCAGTACACCGCAGAAGGAGGTCACGAGTAGCCAGGAGCACTCCTTCACCTTGCATTAACCCAGCTTGCTGAGTTCCCAGTAAGCAAGTCTGATGGGCTGTGACAACCTGAAGGATTAAATTTCAATGTAAGATTACAAATTATAAATACAAGTTCTTATTTAATCTTGTCCTATTATCCATTGATCAACAACCAGTGAAACAAAGTCAATGGCACAGTGACATTAGGATTATTAAACCTGACTGTTCCTTCTCATATATAATATTTTTGTATTATATATTAATTTCTCTGTATTGCAGGGGTGGACAAACTCAAGACCTTGGAAACTGGAAATACAGTACTACAAATCATCTTGGTACATTATTATTTGGTGGCGACAGCCTAAATCACATCTCCTGCTACCACCCACCCCACTTCTCAAGACACAAATTTCACTATAATTATCCCATTTATTCTACTTTCTACATAACTTACATAAGCTATGTTATCTAAGTATCATAACATGCTGTTTAAAGATTAAAACCCATTATATTTAAAATTATGCATACTGGCTTCAATTTACAAGCTTCAACTTTGCTTTTCTTTTTTTAGAATCCAGTTCTTATAACAAATGTGCCAAATACTACTACACGCTTCTTGGGCGCACAAGCAAGTGAACACAAGTGGCTGTACTGTGGATACCCATTGTGTCAACACCTGCATCAGAGGAGCTCCAGCATATTTCAACAATCCTAAATATTGTAGTACGAGTTGATAGTGAGTGGTGTCCCAAGGAACAAAGGTGTTGTGCTTTTGAAAAATAGGCGAGATAACATGAATGTGCCAAGTGAAGTGAAAAAATGGGACGAGAAAACGTTCCCCTAGTGTTAACAGTGCAGACGATGAAATTCAAGAGGGCCGCCGGCAAGAGGAAAAACAAAACAGAGCTAGAGTTTGGGGGGGATTCAATGAAGAAAGCACTGATATAAGCAGTCTACACAACAAGTTGGCAAAATTAGATATCATGGTGAACTATCACGTAGAAATAATCAGTAAATTGAAAGAAAGACCACTTGTGGAACAACGTATTTGGTCGTGAGGAGTTAGTGAAAGACTTGTGCAATGACTAAAATAGGTTAGTAAGGAAATTCAACAGGAGAAACAGCTTTTGTCAGTACAGATGAAGTTACACAGGGAATAGAACAGTGCAAGGATATGCAACTCACCTATGCACAAGTGGCCAAGGAGAAGGAAAGAATATAAGAAGCAGTAAAGGAAGCCAAACACTGCAGCAATCAGGATAAAACAAACATTAGGCTGGAAGTCAGAAAGGAACTGGCATCAAATCCTAAATTGAGGCAAAACATAGTTGATTGAAGTAAGTCCCCTGATAATTTTTGGTTGCAAAGAAAAGGAGATAACCTCTAGGTCAGAAAGAGCTGTAGAAGCGAAAGTACTAGAAATTTTTTTTGGCCTCGTGGAAGGTCTTACTACCATAGGGAATGTCTGCGACTACAGGAGAATTGGCAGGTACATAAATGGGAAAGTTTGACCCTTGAGGAACACCCTAAATGGTGCCAAACAGATGGAAGAAGTACTAAGGAATGCTAGAAAATTACCAAGTGATGAGGATGGGAAAGTATTGTCGTTAAGAAGAGAACTTTCAAGAGTAGACAGAGAGAAGCTGAAACTGAACCTCGTAGAGGGTAAACATCTGAATGAGAGCAGGAATGAAGAAGAAATCAATTCTTTTTTCTACAAAGTGATAGGGGTAGGCAGGCCAGTAAAATGGTACAAAAAGGCAAACCAACAAAACTGCTGGAGAAAGAAGTTATGAAGAATAAGGAGAGAGGGAACATGTTCCTGGAAGTTGTATACACCAACGTAGATGAAGTGAGATCAAAGATACTGAGGTCAAGTGATTTAACACAGCTGCAGATGCCAGACACTCATTGCACTCATGGAGACAAAACTTGAAGACGATATTTTAAACGAGGTCATATTCCTAAGGGAATATTATCTCCTCAGTTTGGAGACAGGACAGAAAAATTAAGAAAGGCAGTGGCATTGCTGTGCTGGTGAAAGAACACCTAAAGGTAAATGAAATAATAATTACCAATCTATGAGAAGTTGACATAATAGCACTAGAGATCTATCAGGATAAACTAATGATCATATATGCATATAGTAAACTGCCAAGCAACACATGGACAAAGGAGCTGGATAATAAACGAGAGGGTCTTATAACAATAATCTAAGAGATTACAACGAGAGCGGATAAAGATAGATCACGACTGTTGGTAGTCAGCGACTTCAACTTTAAATCCATAGACTGGGAAGCATATGAAGCAAGAACAGAGGACTTTTGGAACTGTAGATTCTTAGACCTCATCCTGGAATCATTCTTGTATCAACATGTTAAACAGGCTATGAGGATGAGGATGTTCCCTCAATGCTAGATTTGATATTTACCAGGAAAGAGGAAGAGATATTTGACATTCAGTACCTTCCTCCCTTCGGTAAAAGTGAACATGTCATTTTGGGAATAAAGTATGCAATGCGTTATAGTCTGGAAGAAAATAAAGAGGATGAATCAGTTGAAAAACTTGACGTCAGGAGAGGACATTATGGGGACCTTAGAAATTTTTTTTAGTGAGTATAATTGGACAGACTTGTTGCTAGGCAAGGAAGTAAATGAGATGTATATTAAGTTTTGTGAAATAAAGATAAAGGCACACACAATACAAAGATGTGAGAAACAACTACAGGGCAGGAAGGAGAGGGGCAGAAAGAATTTTGAAAAAGGGATTGCAGACAAATGTAAAACAGAACCAGGCCTATTCTATAAATTCATAAACAATAAATTGCAGGTAAAGGATAATATTCAGAGATTGAAAATGGGAAACAGATTCACGGAAAATGAAACGTGTGAAAACTGATGTTGCAAAGCATTGAATTTTTTTTAGAATAAAAAAAAAAACAGTCAAAAAGGTTTGTTCAGTGTATGTCAGGTAGGCTGCTCCATTTTGTATAAAAAAAAATTGAACAAATTTGAAAAAAAAGGGAAAAAATGTCAAAGGTACGTTCAGTGCATGCCAGGTAAGCTGCTCCATTATTAACACTTTATGCAGATCAGGACATAACTTGGGAGTCCTGTTTCGCCTACCCGCTTCCGCAATGTGGACATAAAATGATGTCCCCCAAAAAATATTTGTATAAAATTCAATTTTAATCAGATTTACTTTGGGTTTGTTTCAAACTGCGCACCATGAGGGTCTCTTTCTCACCACTAGGCTGCATGGTACAATAAGTTCATGAAAGGTGTGGACCACTTCGATCAAATGGTATTACCATTTTACCAGGAAAACTCACAAGTGGACCAAAAAGATAACGTTTTATTTCCTGCAAATGGCATTGCATAATGCCTTTGTTTTGTACAAATACAACACAACTGATCAAAAAAAGCTAACATTGCTACAGTTCCACGAGGTGGCAATTTGGGCCCTAATGCACGACCCGGAAGATTGGCCTCAAACAGCAACAGTATCTCAACACTTGTGGCACGCTCCAGACATAAATGATGACAGGTCCTGCCTATGTTGACGTCATGCAAACTCCCGGACCATCTGGTGTGAGGCGGCCTTTGTTCACTTCAACATCTCAAGCTGAAGCAGCAACCGAATCAGAACCCAAGATGTCTGGCACACTGCCATTTGATGAGACGGTTTTGTCAGATGACTGACTAAAATATTGAACCTCCAGCGATTCAGTTGATTCTGAAAATCGCATGAACTACAAACTGAAATGAGTATTTTGATACCAGAATGAACATTATCACATAAACTGCCGTAAGTAGACTCGAACCTTCGTAGATTTTTTTTTGGGTGTAGCGTGTGTCTGCACGAGTGTCCCAAACGGGTTGCAGGTGGGCGACTTTAGCCATTTATACTGATAATGCTTCCCCCATATCATGTATTATATGCATATGTCTGTTTAGGGAATTTTATTACGACCAATGTACAACCAAAAATAACTGTGTGCAACAAGTATAAACTTGACAAACATAACAGTAAAAACATTTCGTGTGTTTGATGCTCACTGATATGTTCCAGCGTTGTTTTATATTTGGCGCTATTCTATTATACACTTTATTGATCTTTTTTACCTACGGGCTCATAGAACATTCTATTGCGAACACATTGGCACAAAAATGAATGACGTACATAGAATAATAATGTCAGGACAGTGAAATAAGTATAAACTTTCAAAGCGCCATATCGCACATGTGTCGTCGCGTCACCGATACCGGGTAACAGTTCCGCCACTTCCCACACTCTTGCGGGTGGGCCGCGACCATTATTTTATGTTTATATTCATATTACCGTGTTGGGAATTTCATTGCGAGTCCATTGATACCAAAATTAACGCTGTAGGACAAGTGTGGAGGTGATAACAATCCCAAGAGTAAAAACATTTTGTTGCTGTTGGGCGCTCACGGCGAGTCATCTACGTACTGTAACCCCGCAATTATCCGGGATTCAAACATCCGGAAAACGCCCTTATACGGCCAAAATCGTGATCGGATAAAGTTATCACAATATCCGGCCAAAATGGCCACAGGAACCGGATAAAAGCTGGTTTGGCCGGATGAAAATACGGCCATACCGTATTAATCCAGTCTGTGGCTCTAGACGCACTGTGGAGGAGGGGGTGGGGTGGGTGGGTGGTGTTGGGAGGGTGGGAGCGGTGCGTCAGGAGGGACCACCTGAGTACAGGAATTACCATTAATTTTAGAACAATTAATCATAGCCAAAAACAAATGAAATAAGTACTAGTAATTAAGTAATAACAAATAAATAAGTTTCCTAAAAGCATTGTGCACAGGCTGAAGTTTCCTTCAAAAATATTGTGAATTTTTTTCCTCCTGGTGGCCTACGTAACGTGCTATAGCTGCCCCACCCCAAGTGGACCCGTCCAACACTGATCAACCCATGTGCTCCCGTCCCTCGTGTTATACACAGTGCTGCGCCATTAGTGAAATATTTTTTTAAATTACTTTCTTAATTTTCATAGTAACTTTGAACATTTTTGGCCAAGAATATGTCTGGTAGCAGCATCAATCGTTCTGGAAGTGTTAAGAGGAAGAAGATTGTCCTAGCAATTAAAGACAAGCTACGTGTTGTTCAACCAGTGAGGCGCTACAGGCAAGCCAAGCGCCTTCAACAAGTGAGGTGCCACAGGCAAGCCAAGCGCCTTCAACAAGTGAGGGCATGCAAGCGCTTCAACAAGTGAGGCCTCACAGGCAACCCAAATGCCTTTAACTAGTGAGGCTTCAGCAGCTGGCAGTCAAAACTAACTTAGCTTAATGAACTGTACAGTAATTTTAAGTGTTAATTTTAGTGTTGTGTTAGTATAGGTTACGTAAATTGTTAAGAATTTTTAACTTCAAGATGTGTGGCATCAATCAAGAAGATGAACACCAACAAGGTAAGTTGAGGTTTCTAGTTGAATATTTAATAATTGTATGTGGTAAGGGAATTCAAATTATGTTGTTTGTAGTATAAAAATAGTTGGAAATGGTCACTTTTGGACTCGTAGGTGAAAAAGTACCATTATCCGAAAAATGTGATAATCCGGCTGAGGGTCCTTCCCATATAGTCCGGATGATCGAGTGGAGACAGTAGTTATTTATTTGGTGCTGGTATCCCTATACCTTTCGTGACCTTTTTTACTGATGTTCTTCTAGAGAATTTTATTGCGAACACGTTGGTACCAAAATGAAATACGTAGCTCGAGAACTAAGGTCAGGAGAGTAAAAAGAGTATACACATTTTTGTTTTGACACTTAAGCGAGAAAAACGCCGTGCGCACATGCCACTTTTTTTTTAACCTTAGCCGGGCACGCGAAAGTGTTAGTGAAAAATACAAAACAAATTAAAAAAAAAATAATGGAGCATCCTTCCTGACAACACTGAACAAACCTTTATGACATTTTTCCTTTTTTTCAAATATGTTCATTTTTTATTAAAAAAAGAACAGCCTACCTGACATATACTAAACGAACCTATTTCTAAAAAAAAAATTAAAAAAAAAAAAAAAAAAAAATTGAACAAATTTGAAAAAAGAAAAAATGTCAAAGGTTTGTCCAGTGTATGTCAGGTAGGTTGCTCCATTATTTAAAGTACAGTATCGAATATATTGATGTTTTTCGGTGGTACAGTAGAACGGATTAATTTTATTTCCATTATTTTTAATGGGGAAATTTGTTTCAAAAGACGAGCGTTTCGCACGACAAGCTTGGTGCCGGAATGGATTAAATTCGTTAATCGAGGCTCCACTGTATTTGTATTCAGCATTGAGACAAGCATATGAAACAAAAAAAGATATTACATATTTATATACACATATCGCATTACTTGCTGCTTGGTTGCACACACAACCAGAGAAATGGTTGCTTATTTGCACAACCAGCTTATGTAAAAATTAAAGGTAAAAATGTGAAAAACAGAAATGTTAAGGAGAAAATAGAGCACCATCACCATTAAATCTACATTTTGAATTGGCCTGTTTAAAAAGGGGCCATTAGTTCCAAATATGCTAAAAATATGCAATAAATGAAAACTAGTTCGATTTCAATCAAACTTTTTTGACGAGTTGTATATGAAAAGGGTTTCATCTGGTCCAAGTCTCAGCATCGTAGCATAAATAGGAAGGGAGAAAAAAAATATTGAATTATGTCAAAAAATTTCCAAAATGGTAAAAAATTAACATCAAACACAAGTGTCAACTGAAATCATGTCTATGACTCTCAGCTATCACAATAGCATATAATAAAAATATTTAATAATTAGTTTTATCCCAAAAAAATTTAGTTAAAAAAAATATTTTTCTTATTTGTTTATCGGACAATTTGCATGAAACTTTTACACCTGACTGCACGTAAGCCTATCTGTATGGGTGCCAAGGGTGCCAGGAATTTGGTTGATGTCAATCTCAGCCACAGATGGCAGAACCTTACTATTTTTTACTTATTTATTTCAAGTAACAAATGTTCTTATAACTCTTACATTTTTTACTCAATTTACTTGAAACTTACACCTTGTATGTAGAGTTTATGTTTCTACAATCTGGTTTGAGCTTTTTTCCCTAAGTTAATTTACTGATTTTATAATAGTAATAAACATGCTATATTTGCATAATTTTTGGGGGGAAAACTTTGACTATTTGTATTAGTAAAACTAAACATTTTGGAAAATCCGCTGAATCAGGATCGTTATTATATGCTAATGTGGTAGAAGATTGTCATAGAAATGATTTCATTTGCAACATGTGGTTGAAGATAGAGGTTGAAAATGTGTATGGCATTGAAAAAAAAATTGTCCCTTTCTATTTAGGCTGCAATCCTGAAGCTTGGAACAATTGCAGCCCTTTTCATATACAACAAGTTAAAAGAGATTTGTTAATATTGAACAATGTTTAAAAAACTAACTGATGGCCCCTTAATATTTAATAAAGTATGAACCTTTTATATCTTACTGTACATAGAAACAGTGAACAATAATTACCCATTACCCATTTTTCTAAGGTGGGAAATCACTTTCACAGAAAGAATAAAAATGTATTTTAGAAAAAGGTTAGAGGGGGTGTTAAACAATGTTAAACTGGCACTCAAACATTTAACAATAACACCGTACAGTGCTTCCAATACCCAGTATGAATAAAGGATTCTTATCACAGCAGGATACTCCTTGCAGGCAATGAGTCACAATAACATGGCTGAAGAATGTTGACCAGACCACACACTAGAAGGTGAAGGGACGACGACGTTTTGGTCCATCCTGGACCATTCTCAACTATAAAGCAACAACTATATAATAACTTTGCACACAGGCAAAGGCAATTGACTTGAGAATGGTCCAGGACGGACCGAAACGTCGTCATCCCTTCACCTTCTAGTATGTGGTCTGGTCAACAAGGAAACTGTTTTGCAATTGACACAAAATTATAGAAATTAATACTTTATCTATCGTTTCTCTACACATTAAGCAAAACAACACATTCTCACATAGCAATAATGCTTTGCAGTCATGTTCATTGCCAATTCATGCTTTGCACGCAGGCAAAGGCAAGCACAGACAATAAGAAAAATGGAAGTTAGCAATTCAATATATACTGGTATAGAAAAAAAAATATTTGGTTGCAGAGAAGATTGTCCACAAGTGGAATGCATTACAAAGTAAATGCATACTGACCAAGAGTATGCATACTGATCTTGATTCAACTTAGAACAACCACCCCATTCACATGCATCCCTTCATATCTTACTCTTACAACTAATTCTGTTGAAAAATTTTGGGAAGCCTAAGTTTATAAAGTTACCTACCTCACATCTTCAAATCACCACAATGTTTTTACCCCTTGTATACTTTAATATTCATGAACACAATGTACTGTACTAAACAATTTCTACTAAGACAAACCAACTTACCTCCACCTGCCGTATTAACTGCCGTTCCCTTCCTCTTAATGCACCAATCTGACGTTCCACAATTTCATGTATTTCATCCTTCACCTGTAATCATTTGACGATTAGTATTCAGAGCTAAAATTTTATATGAAGAGTTAATATGTTTTTAACTCCATCTCCTCTGCTGAATGCATACTTTTGTTTTTCCAACATAATATTTTATTTCAGCAAAATGAAGGGGCAACATATTAATAATACACAATTTGCCAAAAAATACTGTTGTACACCATCACATTAGTCACCAGTGTGACTTTATAGTATGAACACTATTTAGGTTGGCAGGGTTAATAAAGTATCAACTGTATTGAATGTTGAATGTACAAGAGGACAAACATATTTAAGGTTCACTGCCATGTAAGATACCCAGAAAGCTTAAAGTGGTAGAAGCAGTCAGTGTGGGAAGAAAAGAACAGGAAAAAATGAAACTGTAGGCTTTAGAAAATAACCTGGACCTAACCTGGAAATAACCTACATTCAGTGGCCAGTGAGATTAAAATGGAAATTGGTATAACAAAATCAACCCGATCCTTCCTTCAACCATAAAGGATAAGTCTGTTTGCCCAGAGATTAGTATCAAGTACCGTTGAAAAATAAGACACGTGCATGATACTGTATAGATTTTGACAAACAAAAGGTTCCTCAAAGGTTAAGGCAAGTTCTGGTATTTTGTGTAGAGCTGTAATTTTTTAATTTAATAATATTGTAATACTGTAATTTAATAATACAATTTCATAAATATTAATGACAAATTAATGCTCAGTACTCAAATTATAAATAGATAGTGAGAAGCACCAACATCCTTGCCTGCCTAAATCTGGTTAAGGATTTCACATTGGTAACGCAAGTGTGCACCTGGCATCATACACAGCATGACTTGGGAATCTGTACACCAGTTGATTGACAGTTTAGAGGTGGGATCAAAGAGCCAGAGCTCAAGCCCCACAAGCACAACTATGCGAGTACAGCACTTTTACACCTCTCCTGATACTGTATTGGCATCCACCCATTTACCACCCCCAATTAACCTATTCTCACCAACACATTCAACTCCTTCCAACACTGTAGATTAGTATATGATACATTATCTCACTTTCGTCCTCTCCTAGCTCTGGCAGGGTGCATATACCTGTACTGTACTTGGAACAGCAGCTGTAGCCATAAACAATTGTGCTATAGTAATAGGACACCCTAGGTAGACTGATTCTTGGCCCTATGCCAGCTATGTCCCTTTCCTCTGTCTACTCTGCTTATTTATTTCACTTTACTATTCCCCATGCAGGTCGGCATTCAATCCCTGACCGTCCAAATGATTGGGTACCATTCCTTTCCCCGTTCCATCCCAAATCCTTAACCTGATACCTTCCAAGTGCTATATAGTCATAATGACTTGGCACTTTTCCCAGATACTGTAGTCTCCTCACTCCCTTCCCCGTCCATTTCCAACTCAGCTATGATTAATTATTTGAATACAGTACTAATGTGTGCCTGGCCTCTTTGTTTCACATTACTTGCCAACTTCAGCAATATCCAGATTTCCATGCATTTAAGTAAACTGCTTTTCTAGTGGACAGTGCCAGGTAAAGTTTGTCACTAGGTAAACGAAGTGCAAAAAGTTTCTCATGGCATGCCAAACCACTCGTGCAAATTCTCTGCCCCATTTATTATAAAATCCTCATGTCACAGCATTAAAAGCTCCATGGTGTGAGGCACTATAATTCAAGCTCAAGTACAGTTGTGGTATCATTATCAATAACATGTGCCTGCCAGAATGTGCTATTCCACCCTCTAGCTATCAAACACATTCCTGCCTCATGACTTGAGTGCTTACTGCCAACTGGATTAGTATGTTACTGCCCAAGGTCACCAGCAAATACATGTCTGTGGGTTCTTGCATGTGTCATGAAATGCAACAATAAACAGTTTTAAAATATGTGTCTAGCTTATGTACATCTCCTCTGCAGCTGGAAGGTCAAACCAATATAAATGTGGTTGTGGCAAATACAGTACAGTATATGACTTTACAGCTGCCTCCCTCTCCCTCAAATAGTCTTCAGCCAAGTCAACAATGGCAAAAAAAAATTGAGACAAGCTAGTAATACCATCAACAACAGCATATGTTAATATTCCAACGTATTGGCTAACATCCCTACAGTTATGAAAAAATCATGCAATAATGTATGTATTATTTATACAACTATTTTCTTCTTGTATTACTAATTTTTTTTTTTTTTGCTGAAATATAATTTGCTGTTTTTGCTTTTCTTTCACTGCAGCATCACAATCTACTTTCTTATAGTACTAATGAATTTACTTGTATTTGTAATAATTATAAAATACAAAAAATTAAAATCACCCAAATGTAACATTTTGAAGAATCACAAGAATCAAATCCCTGGAAATTTAATGATTAGTTGATGCCATGCAAATCCAACTTCAAATTATCAACTCGTTCCATTTATGACTTAAAATGGAAGAAAATAGCAATTGCTGATGATGAGAGAACCCAGGTATCATCATAACCAAACAGTGGAATACAAATAACCTCTATGATTGACAAATTTGTCCCTGAACCTTATTTTTAACAATGTAAATGGGTCTAAACATATCTTACCCAGATGACAACCTAATCAAAGTTAGCACATACAAAAATAACAAACCTTTGCAACTTGTTAGAAATTTATGCAAAGGAGAAAGACTGCTGCTTTAGTGTTAAAACAAAGAAAAAGTTCAAACACTAAAAAAAAACATTTAAAAGGGCTAGTCTAGAGCATACATCTAATACTTAAGATTTCTTACCACTAAGGTGGTTAGAACTTACAAGACTAAAAAAATACTGGTACACAATTATTGCTGATTTGTCCAATGCCAAACTGTCACAATAAACAGATCTCAGTGCAGCAAATAAACTAGATAAGGCTCAAGGTCAAACTGGTAATTTTTCAATTCCAACAGGTTAGTGTCTGTTGGGACAAAGCCTGCAAAGAATGTGATTCCAAGGAACAAGGGTTGTAAAGCTTAGTTCTCCAGGAAACAGTGTTCAGAGGAGCAGTATTCTAGTGTGCAGGCCATACAAGGATCAGTAGCAAGATCGATTACACCAATACATACTACAAATCCTTAAAACAAGATTTGTGACAGTAAAACAAATTTTAGAATACACGTAGAACTTTGCATTCATGGCATCCCTATGTAGCCGAATGACTTTGCTAGGCATGTTCGCTCTAAAACCAAAATGCTCAGAGTATGCTCATTGCTGGGGAAAACGTTCAACCAGGTGCCAAAGAAAGAGCAAGTACAGTAGTAGTGACTACCTGAGGTGCCAGTCGACACCGACGAGGACGGCTGTATGGTTGTATATTGGACAGGTGTCGAGACTTGCGCCAAGGCGAGGAGTACCCTCTCTTGTGACGGTGATTAGGGAGGTGTGGAGTTAGTGGTAAGAGATTTTTTCGAGGCATCTGATGGGTGAAAAATGAGTAGGATAGAAGTCAAAGTAGGATTAGTGAGATTTGAAGACTGAGAGGAATGAGTTGATGGAAGCTCAGAAAGGTGAGGAACAAAATAAATGTGTATGAAGAAGGAAGAGTTTTAATGATAAAGGAGTCTATAATGCACCCACCTAACTTTGGAGATAAAAATTATATGCTATAGGAGTGCAAGAAGTTCAAAATTTTGATTCCGATAGTCAGCTGCCAACATTATGAGCAAAAATATGGAAACAGTCTTTGCTAGTGGTACTACAACCCTTCCTGTTAACAGCAAATCTTAAAAGGATTCCCCTTTTCACATTTGAATACAGAATCAGTACGTGGACCAATAATGTGCACCATTGCCAAGTCTGTTACAGTAGTTACTCGCATCTTCTCTAATTCCCTTCATCGATATTTAGCATTTTCTCTTACCTCCAACTTGGATACTGCTATATATCTTTCAAAATGAATAATTAGTTAATTAAAAAATAACATTAATAAATGTCAATTTTGAGCTTATACATAAGGATTAAGACCACACCACACACTGAGTTTGCCTAAACACTAAAAGATCCAGATGGATGAGGTAGAACCAAAACCCTGTAGCTCAATTCCACCCCCCCCCCACCCCCTGAAGTATATTTACAGTAGTTGAGCACAAGTCCACTCAACTGGAATTTGCCTGTTATTTTCTAGCAAAAGTGAATTAGTAATCAAATTTGCTGTATCCAGATTTGTGATCATGCTGGATTCAACTGTATTGTAGTGTACAGTACTTTGTACACTACTAAATCTTACAAGTTTTCTACACAGTATTGATCTTGGCATAATATTACAAAAACTTAAGACAATTCCAATTGATAATCCATATGTAATGTGCAAACCATAGCTAGAATTGTCCTTTATGGTTGCCACTTCAAAGACTACTGAACTGTAAATCCGGTAATTTTTAGCACATTTTAAATACAATATTATTTATTGAATATATGAAATCCCAAAATGTTAAAAATTTTCTTATATACAGGTACTAGTATTAATTTTAGGATTTCACCAAAGATTTCCTTACTTTAAAACAGTATAGTCTCCACCTGCCTCTCAAGAGGCCAACAAATCATTATTAAACTAAGAATTAATCTGTACTGTAATTTTTTTTTTAAAGTTTATGAGTTAAGAATTTTAAAATTAATCACATTATGTTTTAGTGACAGTAATTATCACCATCAAAGACTTATAAATTTCTGTAGTACAGTAATTCTAGAGACAATATGCAGATCAACAGAACCCACATATAATGCACAGTATAACAATTTCACAAGGTAAAGGAACAAAAGTAGCTTGACATTACTTTTTGGGCATTTTCTTGGAGGTGTTGGCGGTATTCTTCCACTTTGGCGAGTGAGGTCTGCACAAAGACCAGCTTCAGTGCCACATCGAGCTCTAACCTCTCAAGAGACATCTGTCAATACATAGGTTTTATTAATTATATTTGTCAAGAGTACTATACTATACCTATAAAGTACAGTACCATGACAACTACAGGCAATTAATTTACAACACTTAAGAAATCCTTATATAATTTGGTGTTCAGGGGGAATTACCAGGAGAAAGTGCCAAGCCATTACGACTACAGCATATAGTACTGGGAAGGGATCAGGATAAAGATTAGGGATGGGACGGGGGGGGGGGGAAGGAATGGTGCCCATCCACTTGGACGGTCAGGGATTGAACGGCGACCTGCATGAAGCGTGACTGTTGCTCTACCGTCCAGCCCAAGTGGTTGGAAACTAAACAATGCACTAACAAAAATAAGGCACACATGACATCTTGCCAAGTAAATCTAGTGCAATCATGACTCAGTGAACCTCGATTCAGTGAATCTGCGATTGGAACACACTTTCCACGACAGATTTACTCACCCATTGCAACGAACAAAGTTCACAATCCCTTTCATTAGTAAATAAATATAAAGTCAGCTTTGTTGCATCTTTTTGTATTCTATTTTAAGTTTTTGACAAAACTAGATGAATTTTGCATTAAGTTTCAAATACTTCTCATATTTACCATCAGATCTAAAGAACACTAAAGTTAAATTAAAATGAGGAAAAGTTAAGTTTCTCCAGTACCCGTACATTTTTATATTCCTAGTGTTGATCAAACATACTAACCACTTTTGCTGTTATTGGGGTCAATATATACTGTACAGGTACTGTTAAATTAGGTTTGAATCTAATTCAATTAGATTAATTTAGATTCAATTCAATTCTATTCTAATTCAATTAGATTAATCGAATGTCATTGTACGCAGGCTTTTCTCTTGGGTTAGTAAATTAAGTGTCACTGTCTCTTTTGTTAGTAAATCATACAATTCAAGTTCAACCTATCACTGCATACAAGAGGATTCACATACAGTACTAATTTCAAAACTCTACATAAACCCAACACATAATTAATGAGGTAACATGGTGTAATGAACAAACTAACCCAAGAGAAAAGCCTGCATACAATATGACAATCTAATTGAATTAGAATAGAATTGAATTGAATCTAAATTAACCTAATTGAATTAGATTCAAAGCTAATTTAACAGTACAGTATATATTGACCCCAATAACAGCAAAAGTGGTTAGTATGTTTGATCAACACCAGGAATATAAAAATATAAAAATGTACGTGTACTGGAGAAACTTAACTTTTCCTCATTTTAATTTAACTTTAGTGTTCTTTAGATCTGATGGCAAATATGAGAAGTATTTGAAACTTAATGCAAAATTCATCTAGTTTTGTCAAAAACTTAAAATAGAATACAAAAAGATGCAACAAAGAAGCTGACTTTGTATTTACTGTGTTCCAGACTGAAATATTCAGGTAGTAAAATCTTGCCATTCTATAGTCCTTCTATATTCTTTTATATTAGACAATATAAAATAGGAACATCAGTGATTTGGGTCCAGGTAGTATAGTCGGGTTCGTTCTCCAATCACAATGGGGAATGCCGGGTTCGAATCTCGCGCAGAGATAGAGATGGTTGGACGCATTTCCTATCACCTAATGGTTCTGTTCACCTAGCAGTAAATAGGCACTCAGGAGTTAGTAACCTTATTGTGGGTCAATAATTATTGACCTTCCCCATCCTAGGGAAGGTCAATAATTCCACCGGGGGGGGGGGGGGGGGCTTTGATTTAAGCCTAGCATGTATATACACATGTATATACACATATGTATATATATATACACTGGCTGCCTATCCCCCGGCAATTGAGCTATATTATTATTATGAATTATAAGAATAAGAGCTCTTATACCGCGTATTATATATATATATATATATATATATATATATATATATATATATATATATATATATATATATATATATATATATATATGTATATATTAAAATTAATTAACTAAAAATTAAATATCAATCTACCACTGCAATGCTGTAATATCAGAATTAGATTTGAAGGCACAAAATAACCCTATTAAACCCGCCCCCGCCCCTCTCCCCCCTTACATCACAGCCCAACCATTACCACAAACAAACAACGTCAGCGGCCTGGAGAGTTACACAATTATTACAGCACTTGGCCGTAGCGGCGTCAGCCATGCCTCCTCACCCGCCAGTCACGTAGCCTTGGCCGCCCCTCACACACACTCATACTCTACCTCAGTCACGGGTTTTCTCTCACTCGAGAGCCTCCTCACACACATTTGCTGCCACTCATACACTATAGGAGAGGATTTATGAGGGATGAGGGGTGGATGATAGTGGTATAGTACCTTCGTGGCGCGGCAGCACCCTCCTTGTGTTAGGTCTAGACGGTGACTGCCGGCGGTCGGTCACCAGGCCCGGCACCCGCCCTCATCCTCGCCTCATCCTCCATCACATAACAGAGTTGCCAGATCCAAATTGCTAAGTTTTGCTAGCTAGTAAATTGCTAGCGAGCTGACGGTCAAAAAGTAGCAAATTTGCAAGTAGAGTAGCCCAATTTTTTGTTTAGTCAAATCGAATCAAATGTTTATTCAGGTAAAAGTACATACATACAAGATGAGCTACAAACATAATGTTAGATTTCTAGATAGCGACAGTATATACAGACAGACGACATTCAAATTTAGTAAGTTTATCTTCCTTCTTTGATAGAACAGACTTGATGCTCATCTGCTGATGACTTACCTCCGATATATTTTGTCCGTGTTTTAATGTTTCACTGTGTTTCTTTAAACCACTTCTATGAGCTCTTATCTCAGTTCTACAAACTTTACAATATGTCTTATTTCTATCTTCTTTCACTTCAGCCAACCACTTTTCAAACACGGGATCCTTAAGCCAGGACATCTGAAACGCTTCCTGGTATTTAGACCACTTCCCCATTTTACACTTCTTTATGTTAACACTTAAGCAAATTCAAAAGTAACAGCGGTAACTTCTTTTCTATATGCGGTAACTTGTGTCGAACTATCCTTCTGGAGGTCAGAGCCACACTAATAATGAAAGCACAGATGAAGCTGCCAAGTTCACTGTATGCTAATCCGCTCTAACGACAGTCATTTGATTCTTGGAAACACCTAAAGAGAAACCAAATATTTACAGTAGGCAACAGTGGGAGGTCACTTAACATAGACAGTACCCAGGATGAAGTATTAATGGCAATTAAGGTTGGGAAATCTATAGCCCCTGGGAGGATTATCTTGCCTTGCGGTTACTTTTTCTTTGGGAAGTTCCTAGGATCAACGTCCCCAGGGGGTCGGTCTCTGACCTGGCCTCCTGCGGTAAGTGGTCTATTCAATCAAGCTGTTGGACGCGGCTGTGATTTGTACACATGACATTATAAAAAGCATAAAAATTATCATTGAGTTTCTTAACATTAATAGCCCAATTTGTTTTTAAAGTAGCCCAAAAAGTCGCAAGTAGCGAAATTAAACATTTGGGAGCGCGGGGCTCTGAAAAGTAGCCCAATTCGCTACTTGTAGCCCAATCTGGCATCCCTGCCTCACACTCGCCTCGTCTTCCCTCACACTCACCTCGTCTTCCCTCACACTCGCCTCGTCCTCCCTCACACTCGCCTCGTCTTCCCTCACACTCGCCTCGTCCTCCCTCACACTCGCCTCGTCCTCCCTCACACTCGCCTCGTCCTCCCTCACACTCGCCTCGTCTTTCCTTACACTCGCCTCATCCTCCCTCATACCCGTCTCGTCCTCCCTCACACCCGCCTCGTCTTCCCTCACACTCGCCTCGTCCTCCCTCACACTCGCCTCGTCCTCCCTCACACTCGCCTCGTCCTCCCTCACACTCGCCTCGTCCTCCCTCACACTCGCCTCGTCCTCCCTCACACTCGCCTCGTCTTTCCTTACACTCGCCTCATCCTCCCTCACACCCGCCTCGTCTTCCCTCACACTCGCCTCGTCTTCCCTCACACTCGCCTCGTCTTCCCTCACACTCGCCTCATCCTCCCTCACACCCGCCTCGTCTTCCCTCACACCCGCCTCATCCTCCCTCACACCCACTTCATCCTCTCATGCATATTCCGCTTAATGTGAATGTTACCTATCGTACGTTACGGCTCGTGATCCTACAGCAGCCAAACTTTAATAAGTCTAGGGATACGACACAACTGCTGTTCTCAATAGCGAATCACCAGTATAACCCCTTAATGGGTAATGAGCATAAAATAGAATCTTCATAGGACTGAAGAATAAAGATACTAAGTATAGATATATAATTTATATTAAATAAATCTCAAAGGCAAACAGATGATTATATGGTCACAATATATATCACATTAAAAATATCACTGTAACTTCCAGACATTAAATCAATACTTAAGAATAATTATATGGCTAGAATAAAAGAATGACTTAACTCCAACAAGTGTTATCTCCCCGGTTTCTGCTCAGCTACTAAACAAAATCACGCGAGAATCAAAAGAGATTGCCTCGCCCCGCGAATAAATTGCCAAAGTTACAATATTTATTATTTCAACAATGGAGCACTACATTGTGACAAGAGTAATCTTAAACTAACTTAATGAATAATTAGTACATATTGATATACACAAACAAAAGTAATAGTTCTTTACATAGTAATTAAAATATGCATACAGAATAGCATAATGGCATGCACACCCAGCAACGGACGATCCCACGACAATTTGCCAGATACAGTTCACTCAATTATTATTTCACTCTGTTACCCACTTATGATCACATATAAATCATTAGTTCCCGTGGGAAAACTGATCACACAAAGAAATAAACAATCATTCCCACGATACGCTGGGCCTAACGCCAACACTGTAACATGAATGTGCATTTGCATAGAACATAAGTATACAATATACATGCTTGTAATTTACATACAATTATAAATGTACATATTAATATATTCACTTACGTATCTTATAAGGGTACGTAACAGTGAACCTGTGTACTCACCTAGTTGTGTTTGGGGGGGGTTGAGCTTTGGCTCTTTGATCCCGCCTCTCAGCAGTCAATCAATCAACTTTTTTTCCACACACACACACACACACACACACACACACACACACACACACACACACACACACACACACACACACACACACACACACACACTAAATATAATCTCTAAAACTGTAAATCATTTAAAGAAAAATAAGTATAACATTTAGGGGTTTAAAGTTCATGCTCTGTGATAATATGAAACAATTGTTTACTGAGTATTATACTACTGTATATGTAATGTAGTATCTCCTTGTAAAATTGATGTATATATGATTTATATTGTATATTATTAAATTAAGATAAAAAAAAAATCCAGGTACCTGGGAGGTACCAGTGGTAGATTGAGCAACCTCACAGGGGGCACACAAGTTATAGCGCGCAAGACTCGTAATTCTGTGGCGCGGGTTCGATTCCCGCACCAGGCAGAAACAAATGGGCAAAGTTTCTTTCATCCTGAATGCCCCTGTTACCTAGCAGTAAATAGGCACCTGGGAGATAGTCAGCTGTCACGGGCTGCTTCCTGGGGTGTGTGTGTGTGTGGTGGAAAAAAAAGTAGTTAGTAAACAGTTGAGAGGCGGGCCGAAAGAGCAAAGCTCAACCCCCGCAAACACAACTAGGTGAATACAAGTGTAGCCTGGTTGACAGGTCCAGCAACGAGGAGGCCTGGTCGACGACCGGGCCGCGGGGACGCTAAGCCCCGGAAGTACTTCAAGGTAACTACCTGTATACAGGTAGTTACCTTGAAGGCTACCTAATGCATTCCATTTGTTAACTACTCTGACACTGAAAAAATTCTGTCTAATGTCTCTGTGGGTCATATGGGTACTAAGTTTTCATCTGTATCCCCTTGTTCGTGTGCTAAATTGTGTGTGAACAAAGTGTGTGTTCGTGTGCTAAATCCCCGTGCTAAAGAGTTTGTCTTTGTCCACTCTGTCAATTCCCCTGAGAATTTTGTAGGTGGTTATCATGTCGTGTCTCCTTGTGTGTGTGTATGTGTATACTTTGTGTGTGTGTGTGTGTACTCACCTAGTTGTGCTTGCGGGGGCTGAGCTCTGGCTCATTGGTCCCGCCTCTCAACCGTCAATCAACTGATGTATACATTCCTGAGCCTACTGGGCTCTATCATATCTACATTTGAAAATGTGTATGGAGTCAGCCTCCACCACATCATTTCCTAGTGCATTCCATTTACTAACTACTCTGACACTGAAAAAGTTCTTTCTAATGTCTCTGTGCCTCATTTGGGTACTCAGCTTCCACCTATGTCCCCTTGTTCGTGTCCCACCCGTGTTAAATAATCCATCCATGTGTGTGTGTGTGTGTGTGTACTCACCTAGTTGTGTTTGCGGGGGGGTTGAGCTCTGGCTCTTTGGTCCCGCCTCTCAACCGTCAATCAACAGATGTACAGATTCCTGAGCCTATTGGGCTCTATCATATCTACACTTGAAACTGTGTATGGAGTCAGCCTCCACCACATCATTTCCTAGTGCATTCCATTTACTAACTACTCTGACACTGAAAAAGTTCTTTCTAATGTCTCTGTGTCTCATTTGGGTACTCAGCTTCCACCTATGTCCCCTTGTGCGTGTACCACCCGTGTTAAATAATCCATCCATGTGTGTGTGTGTGTGTGTGTACTCACCTAGTTGTGTTTGCGGGGGTTGAGCTCTGGCTCTTTGGTCCCGCCTCTCAACCGTCAATCAACAGGTGTACAGATTCCTGAGCCTATTGGGCTCTATCATATCTACACTTGAAACTGTGTATGGAGTCAGCCTCCACCACATCACTTTCTAATGCATTCCATTTGTCAACCACTCTGACACTAAAAAAGTTCTTTCTAATATCTCTGTGGCTCATTTGGGCGCTCAGTTTCCACCTGTGTCCCCACGTGTGTGTGTGTGTGTGTGTGTGTGTGTGTGTGTGTGTGTGTGTGTGTGTGTGTGTGTGTGTGTGTGTGTGTACTCACCTAGTTGTGTTTGCGGGGGTTGAGCAACTCAATCAACTGGTACCTTACCTTGAGGTTACCTTGAGGTGCTTCCGGGGCTTAGCGTCCCCGCGGCCCGGTCGTCGATCAGGCCTCCCGGTTGCCGGACTGACCAACCAGGCTGTTGGACGCGGCTGCTCGCAGCCTGACGTACGAATCACAGCCTGGTTGATCAGGTATCCTTTGGAGGTGCTTATCCAGTTCTCTCTTGAACACTGTGAGGGGTCGGCCAGTTATGCTCCTTTTTCTTTAAGGTACAACTGGTGTGTGGTACTAAGGAATACCAGACACCCACCATATCTATTACAGCGTGGGATACACAGCACCCCTGACTTATGAAGTGTACCCCGCCCAATTCGTAATGTAATGCAGGTAAACTCAGTGTAATAATGACATGAATACATGTGTAAGTCACATTGTACAACTCATATAGAGTATATTCACTTGGGACGAAGTTAAAGCTACATGAGATTGAGTATTGCTTCAAAATAACAGTAATTATTGTGACGCGGGCGTATTCACACTAAGCTATCTCATGAGTTTATACTTCTGCTAATTGCTAACGATTTTTACATTCAAAATAGATAACTAATTTCCTTATTAAGAAAGAATTACCCAGAAGCAGGTATAGATTAGCTTAGAATAATAGGATTAAGCGGTCAGAGAATAAGGATGAAAGATTAAAGAAAAAGCCTCACTGAACACACAATATATGTATATAACATTGAAATGAGACATCATGTTCATATAGTGTGTGTTCAGTGAGGCTTTTTTTAATATTGTAATAAGACATTATATTCATATATTGTGTGTTCAGTGAGGCTTTTTCTTTAATCTTTCATCCTTATTCTCTGACCGCTTAATCCTATTATTCTAAGCTAATTTATACCTGCTTCTGGGTAATTCTTTCTTAATAAGGAAATTAGTTATCTATTTTTAATGTAAAAATCGTGGAATTCTAGTATACAATTTAATACTGAATATAATTCAGAATTTAAGTAACCTCTTAGTGCATAAATATCTTTACATAATGAGTGACGCTTCCGAGTAAACTCGCCCTTAGAAACAAAGTTATATAAAGAACAGAGTGCTTGTGTACTCAGGGTGACGACTGTCGCTAGGCTTCCAGTATGACGATATCAAACTAGATTTCTCCAGAAATTTAAGTAAATACATAAATTTTATGGCAGTGAATATTATTATGGCCCTTATTTAAGTTATTCTTTTGTATGTCTGAATAATTTACATTGCATTAGATATAAGTGAAGGGGGTTATATAATACCATTAACAATTATGGTGACGTGTTTATCAGTCCATAACAGCTGACTGCCAACACGGCTCCAGGCGGTTACCAGCTGCTTCAGGTCGATGAACAAAGAAAACGGAGATAAAGTTTAAATATTGGGTAAACTATTTTTAGTTTCTTTCTTAATCAATATTTTTGTTTAAATAGTTATGATGTACTGCTAACATACAAAGTGGATTTCTATTAAATACAAAGCCAACAAAAGTTTAATTCCACAAAAATACTAATTCATAGGTAAAAATTATATGACTTATTTGGTTTGATGCTAGGCTTTAAGCCTATTAACCTCTAAATAGTCTACAAAGAGGTTAGGGCTTCCACAATACCTTACTTATTAACTAGCAGGTATAATTTAGCTCTAAACTTAGCTCAGAAGTAGAATAAACTCGGTGTATTTACACCGGTCAACGATGTACAGAACTCGATATATATATATCCCTTAAATTTTTATTGAGGATACTTATATAATTTATAAAGAATGACTTTATTTAGGACACAACATATAAACGTTAATGAGCAATCTGGCACAATGTCTAATAACAATTGTTATAATATATATGGTAAATGTGTTTGAAAGTTTTCAAGCGCTATTCACAGCATTGTCCCTGTATGGGAAGGTCAGTATTGACATGGTTCCACAGAGTGAGTTCCAGTGGAATGCTCTTCACACGGTAATTTTATGATAAACCATATCAGACGATATCAGTCGTGTAGAGTAGGCATAATGCTCAAAAGTATACTACTCACCAATACAGTCATATAGATGGTATACTTAGCCTATATATAGCCTAAGTATATCTGAAATGTGTATAGTTTATAGCACATATTTGCTTATCCCTTTAAGTGTAAATTTTTAAAACTAAAAATCCACTCAGTGAAATCAGAGGATGATCTTAAGATTTAAATTTTTACTGAATTATGAAATGATTTTTTATTGAACTGATTTTTTAAAAATCCAAAAGTTGTGGCGGCTTCCTTTTTATCAAGTATTTGGAATATATATATATATATATATATATATATATATATATATATATATATATATATATATATATATATATATATATATATATATATATATATATATATATATATATATATATATTGGGGTCCAAGCTCATTGACGTCACCAGAGACCCAAGGGCTTCCAGTTTTTTATTTCAGCGTCTCAGTGTGGCGATCCAGAGGGGAAATGCTTGCTGCGTCCTCGGTTCCTGTCCAGAAGCGGAGGAGCTTCAAGAGATCCATAACCTTTAGGCATTTGTCTTGTATGTTTTGTAACCTTTAAATACACAATAAAGGAAAAAAAAGGGAAGGGGGTGTTACCTATCGTACGTTACGGCTCGTGATCCTACAGCAGCCAAACTTTAATAAGTCTAGGGATACGACACAACTGCTGTTCTCAATAGCGAATCACCAGTATAACCCCTTAATGGGTAATGAGCATAAAATAGAATCTTCATAGGACTGAAGAATAAAGATACTAAGTATATATATATAATTTATATTAAATAAATCTCAAAGGCAAACAGATGATTATATGGTCACAATATATCACATTAAAAAATATCACTAACTTCCAGACATTAAATCAATACTAAGAATAATTATATGGCTAGAATAAAAGAATGACTTAACTCCAACAAGTGTTATCTCCCCGGTTTCTGCTCAGCTACTGAACTCCAATATGAGAGTCAAAAAACACATTGCCTTGCCCCGCGAATAAATTGCCAAAGTTACAATTATTAATATTTCAACAATGGAGCACTACATTGTGACAAGAGTAATCTTAAACTAACTTAATGAATAATTAGTACATATTGATATAGACAACAAAAGTACGTGTTTCTTTACATAGTAATTAAAATATGCATACAGAATAGCATAATGGCATGCACACCCCAGCAACGGACGATCCCACGACAATTTGCCAGATACAGTTCACTCAATTATTATTTCACTCTGTTACCCACTGATGATCACATATAAATCATTAGTTCCCGTGGGAAAACTGATCACACAAAGAAATAAACAATCATTCCCACGATACGCTGGGCCTAACGCCAACACTGTAACATGAATGTGCATTTGCATAGAACATATAAGTATAACAATATACATGCTTGTAATTTACATACAATTATAAATGTACATATTAATATATTCACTTACGTATCTTATAAGGGTACGTAACACTTCCACCTCCAAGAAAAAAAATGCAATGGATTGAAGATCAATGGCATTTTTTCAGAAGTAAAAATGTTAAGTAAAAAGAAACATTTCATTTATGGTACATCAAAACTTCTTGACAAAGCATCAGCAATAACATTTTGTCTGCCTGGAATATGTTTGATTTCTACATTAAATTCCTGCAAAAACAATGACCATCGCAGAATTCGTTGGTTCTTGACTTTCATCATATTTATAAAGATAAGGGGGTTGTGGTCTGTAAATACTAACACTTTATTTCCTGATAAGTAAATCTCAAACTTCTTGATTGACAATATAAGACCCAACGCCTCCTTTTCTACCACGGAATAATTTCTCTGAGCTGCATTAAATTTTCTGGAATAGTAATACACAGGATGCTCAATCTGGTCTAAACCAACTTGAATAAGCACAGCACCTATCCCAACATCTGACGCATCAATGTGTAATATAAATGGTTTATCAAATTGGGGACTAGCAAGAATAGGTGAGGTGGACAATATGCCCTTTAGGTTCTGAAAAGCATTCTGACAATCTTGTGTCCACTGAAACTTTACTTGCTTGCGTAACAAGTTTGTCAAAGGAGCAGCTACTGTTGAAAAATTTCTACAATAACGCCTATAGTATGCACACATACCAATAAACCGTTGGACTCCTTTCTTATTGGTCAACACTGGGTAGTCCACAATGGCTTGAATCTTATCTTGTAAGGGGATAATCTTACCTTGTCCCACCTCGTGGCCAAGATAAGTTATCGTACCTTTTGCCCAACTACACTTATTCATATTTATGGTTAACTTTGCGTTTTCTAACACTGTAAACAAGTTCTTAAGGCCTAAGAGATGATCTGCCCAATTTTTACTGTACAAAACAATGTCATCAAGGTAGGCCCTACAATCTGGCACATCCTTGAGTAAGAAATTCATAAGTCTTTGAAAAGTAGCAGGTGCATTTCTCAAACCGAATGGCATGACATTAAATTCATACGCACCATCAGGTGTAACAAAAGCAGTAACCTCTCTAGCATACTCTGTTAATGGAATTTGATAATACCCTTTTGACAAATCAAGCTTACTTACATATTCGGCATGACCTATGGACTCTATACATTCTTCCAACAAGGGTAAAGGAAAAACGTCCACTGTAGTGTTCTTGTTCAGTTTCCTGTAATCCACGCACAATCTCCAGGTTCCATCTGGTTTTGGCACTAACAAACACGGAGAGCTCCAAGTACTTTGACTTGGCCGAATGAAATCATGCTGGAGCAGATATTCCACTTCTGCTTGCATAATTTTCCTCTTTTCGGGATTCACTCGGTACGGATGTTGTCGAATGGGGGTGCTGTCCAGGAGCTGAATGTCGTGTGTGATGAGGTGGGTCTGGGTAGGAACCTCCCCAAACAGAGATGTATGGTTGTCCAGCAGAACCTGGAACTCATCACGTTGTTCCTCCTGTAAATGACATAGCATCTCCCTGCCATTGGAACTGGAACTGAGAAGTGGGATATTAACAACATGTCCCTCACTACAATTATCCTCAGGTGGTAACTCTTCCCGACTAAAACAAGCTACTACACCAGGTCCAACATAAGCTTTTAATCTGTTAATGTGCACAGTCATTTGGGGTTCTGAAAGATTAGGGTTAATTAGTTTATAAGTTAGGTCTCCCACCTTGTCTACCACTTGGTAGGGTCCTGCGAACTTATGGGACATGGAAGTCCCCATACGAGGTTTCAACACCAACACCAAATCTCCGACATCAAACGACCTTAGCTTAGCCTTGAACTTCTTGTCATATCGTACTTTCATGGCTTGTTGAGTCCTTCCCAGATGTTCTTTCGCCAACTCACGAGCCCGACACAACTTAGCCTTGACCTCGCTCAAGTACAATCCGCTCTGATGAACAGAGACATCTCCCAACAACTTTTCTTGTAGCATTTTAAGAGGACCTCTTACTTGGTGACCAAACACTAGTTCAAAGGGTGAACAGCCCAATGACTCTTGTAGCCCTTCTCTAGCAGCAAACAACACAAAGGGGAGATTCTCATCCCAATTACGTGGATGAGTTTCTCCGGTTGTCTTTAGCATTTGTTTCAAGGTCTGGTGGAAACGTTCAAGTCCACCTTGGCTTTGGGGATGATATGGACTGGACAATTTGTGCCGAATCCCTCGGGATTCGCAAAAAGTTCTGAAAACTTTAGAAACGAAATTTCCCCCATTATCACTCTGAATAACTCTAGGCATTCCAAACAACGAAAAGAATCTTTCAAGACACTTGATGAGATTATGAGCCTTGGTATTCCGTAGAGCATAAGCTTCAGGAAATCTAGTAGTCATACACATGAGAGTGAACAAAAACATGTTACCCGATTTAGTCTTAGGTAAAGGACCCACACAATCAATTACAACATGAGTAAATGGTTCATCAGGAACTACAATAGGTTGCAATGGTGCTCTAGGTACAGATTGATTTGGTTTACCAACAATTTGACAGGGTATACAGTTATGACAATATCTGACCACGTCTTTCTTTAACTTTGGCCAGAAAAAATATTTACTTATCTTATGGTACATATTCGTGATACCTTGATGACCTCCCAGGGGGTCATCATGTGCAGCCTGCAGGACCTGCCTACGATAATCATTGGGGACAACGAGTTGGGTTCTAATCTCACAATCCTCTGAAGAGGGAGTTCCCTTGGGTCTCCACCTTCTCATCAGAAGTCGATCCTTGAAGAAGAAACCCGTCCCTTCCTCCAATGCATCAATATTATCAGGAGCCTCAGAAATACACTTACTTAAACTAGGATCAGTAGTCTGTACAACACTTAAGGGCAATGACTCAGACTCAGCAGCGAGCGGGCAAGAACCTAGTAGCTTGATCTCTTTTCCCGATTGATCAGAATAAAATGGAGTCATAGCTACTTCGGCCTCACTCTCGACAACTGGCGCACTGGAGACAAGCGGGCAAGGTACAGATAGTTCAGCCTCCTCACCTTCACTTTCCTTGTGATTTAGGTTCGGCGGGGCTTCTACTACGGCCTCACTCTCATCATCCAGTCGAGTCATAAAAGAATCCTCAAGATCCACCTCCCACTCCTTTACTGAAGGGGTCCTGGTCTTGGGATCAGCAACCTTAGTGAAGACAGGATTACTCTCACCTGTTTTTCCCATTGATCTAGTAACAACACAAGCAGGGTAAATAATATCATCATCTGCTTCCGGTTGAGCTAATACATTATGGGGTTTAGTTAACATGATGGGACACTTGGGCCCTACAACCATTTGGTTGCCAAAATCATTACCTAGAATAATGTCTACCCCAGGAATGGGCAGTTGTTTACTTACACCAACATTACACCATCCTGAAGTATATTTAGAATCAAGGTTAACTTGCAATAAGGACACTGGTTGCACACTTCCGGCAATACCCTGGAGAAGCACAACTTCACCCAGATCTCGGGTGTCAACATCATCAAGTACCTTCTGGGTAATAAGAGACTGTGAAGCTCCAGTATCACGGAGTAATTGAACAGTCTTATGTCTACCATTAGTACATAATAAGGTACCTGTGGACATATAGGGTTTGAATTCAGCCATCCAATTGGGACTGACTGTAATACATGAAGAATTAATAGGTTGCACTCCTTTACTCATAATAAGACCAGTTGGTCGGAGTTCAGGATGCAAACTAAAACATGAAGAAATCACATGCCCCCTTCTCTTACAATGGGTACAATGTTTGACAGTGGACACACTGGTATAACCAACTGCCGGTTTAGAATTAGCATTACTAGGCTTAGATGATCCTGGCAATGGAGTAACCATCTTAGGGTTAGTAAGAGAAGAGTTCACGGGAGTAACTGTCGCACCAGGAGGAGACTTATACTGATAAGGAGTACGGTGAGCATTGAAATTTACTCTACGACTAGACTTAGGTGAAGTGGCCATAAACGGGGCCTTAGTCAGCAACTCATGCTCATCCGCGAGCTTTGACAGCTCATCAATATCGGTTACATTCTTTTGTTCTGCCATAAAAGTAGACAACTGGTCTGGAAGACAGGACAATACTTCTTCCATTATGAGAAGATTCTTTAGAGCATCAAAATCAGTGACTGCAAGTGACTTTAACCATCTGTTGCAAAAATTCGTCTTCTGACGAGTAAAATCGGCTATTGTCTGATCCTTGATTCTCCTTAGGTTCCTGAACTTTTGCCTGTGTGCCTCTGGATTTAGTTGGTATGCATTGAGGATGCTTTTCTTTACAAAGTCATAATCAAAACTATGAGCGTCAGGGAGGGATGTGAAAACCTCCTGACTACGCCCCTTGAATTGAGACTGCATAATGGCTACCCACTGATCCCTTGGCCAGTTCATACTGATGGCAATTTTATTAAAATGTGCAAAGAAAACCTCAGGATCTTCCTCATTGAACTTGGGCAACTCTATATACTTATTCATCCTGATGGGATTATTATCACTATTTGTTGAAACATTACTAGTATTTCCATGCCCAGCTGCCATACGCTGTGATTCAAGCCTGAAGTTAGTGTCAGCCATTTGTTGTTGAATCTCTAATTGTTGCTTCTTTGTGGCTTCAAGTTGCAACTCAATTAAACCTCTCTGGTTTTGTGCCGCAATTTCTAAACGCCTAGTCTCCAGCTCCCTTTGCTGAGCTTCAGCCTCTAATATTTTCTGTTCTTTTTGAGCTTCAAGCTCTAATTGGCGAGCTTCTAACTCAAGACGCTTTAACGTCATCTGATCACTCGACTCCTCTCTTAACTCCTCTAGAATTTCTTCATCTAAATCCCCATTCTCAACAAAATGCGTCACAATGACTTTCAATATTTGGGCTTTAACCATTCTATTGCTGGCGGTCAAATCCAAATGATTTGCCATTTGTATTAACTCAGTCTTTTTAAGGTTCTGAATCCCTTCAAAGTCTGGGTGAGCCACCAACGCTGCAACTTTCTCCTCCATCGTTACTAACACTTGGCACTTGATTCACAAAATTAATTAACACAATGGCACTGCACTACACTTCACTGTAAAATTGTCACCACACTGAAAATTCGCTTGGCCTCACTGCACAAACAAAATATATAGGATGACTTACCTCAAAATCGTGAAACGTTGTTACTTGACACACAGGAAGGCTTGCTTGGCACATGGAATAGTTCTTAAGAAACACACAGACACTTGACACTGGTACCTAGGAAGGCAAGGTTAGATTAGCATAGTTAAGTTAAAGTGGGACAATATTTCCCGGCACAGGCCCCCATAACTCTTTGTTACCTATCGTACGTTACGGCTCGTGATCCTACAGCAGCCAAACTTTAATAAGTCTAGGGATACGACACAACTGCTGTTCTCAATAGCGAATCACCAGTATAACCCCTTAATGGGTAATGAGCATAAAATAGAATCTTCATAGGACTGAAGAATAAAGATACTAAGTATATATATATAATTTATATTAAATAAATCTCAAAGGCAAACAGATGATTATATGGTCACAATATATCACATTAAAAAATATCACTGTAACTTCCAGACATTAAATCAATACTAAGAATAATTATATGGCTAGAATAAAAGAATGACTTAACTCCAACAAGTGTTATCTCCCCGGTTTCTGCTCAGCTACTGAACTCCAATATGAGAGTCAAAAAACACATTGCCTTGCCCCGCGAATAAATTGCCAAAGTTACAATTATTAATATTTCAACAATGGAGCACTACATTGTGACAAGAGTAATCTTAAACTAACTTAATGAATAATTAGTACATATTGATATAGACAACAAAAGTACGTGTTTCTTTACATAGTAATTAAAATATGCATACAGAATAGCATAATGGCATGCACACCCCAGCAACGGACGATCCCACGACAATTTGCCAGATACAGTTCACTCAATTATTATTTCACTCTGTTACCCACTGATGATCACATATAAATCATTAGTTCCCGTGGGAAAACTGATCACACAAAGAAATAAACAATCATTCCCACGATACGCTGGGCCTAACGCCAACACTGTAACATGAATGTGCATTTGCATAGAACATATAAGTATAACAATATACATGCTTGTAATTTACATACAATTATAAATGTACATATTAATATATTCACTTACGTATCTTATAAGGGTACGTAACAGGGGGTGGTAGGAGAAAAGCACACAGAAACTGTATTGGAGGGGACCCACATTCCCTCCAATGCGTTATGTGTGGTTTCCTCCGAGGCTATGGGTCCCCCTTCTTCCAGCCAGAGGTGGTACTCCCTTCCCTATTATATATATATATATATATATATATATATATATATATATATATATATATATATATATATATATATATATATATATATATATATATATATATATATATATATATATATATATATATGTCGTACCTAGTAGCCAGAACGCACTTCTCGCCTACTATGCAAGGCCCAATTTGCTTAATAAGCCAAGTTTTCATGAATTAATGTTTTTTTGACTACCTAACCTACCTAACCTAACCTAACCTACCTTTTTCGGCTATCTAACCGAACCTAACCTATAAAGATAGGTTAGGTTAGGTTAGGTAGGGTTGGTTAGGTTCGGTCATATATCTACGTTAATTTTAACTCCAATAAAAAAAATTCGACCTCATACATAATGAAATGGGTTGCTTTATCATTTCATAAGAAAAAAATTAGAGAAAATATATTAATTCAGGAAAACTTGGCTTATTAGGCAAATCGGGCCTTGCATAGTAGGCTGAGAAGTGCGTTCTGGCTACTAGGTACGACATATATATATATATATATATATATATATATATATATATATATATATATATATATATATATATATATATATATATATATATATATATATATATATATATATATATATATATATATATATTGTCCTTTTCAAAACTATTTTGTCCTTTATACACCGATTGAAAGTTGTAGGCCGTTCAAATCTTGTAATGATGAATGTAAAAGGGTAATAGATGTATTTGACATTTAATTCAGATTTTGTTGAAACGGGATTTTAGTAAGATGTTGCAAGCGCATCCATGCACAACTGTTTCTGGCAACGATCTCTAGTCTAGGATGAATGATTTTGGGCCTACAGCCTATCCTTACCATCGAACATCAGTTGGCGAGAATTGCGTCTATATAAACATGATTATCGCTGTCAAACTGATCAAAATAGAAAAATTTATCTTTTTTTCCCCTACATCCTGCATCATCGTTCTCTTTGTCAGATTTCAACGGGAATCTCTGTAACATCTACGCCATCCACCGTGTAATCGGTGACGGCGCCTTCAGGTAGCAGAGGCTGGGTGTTCTCCAGTTTGATTGAGTACATGAAGGACTTGACGACTGCCCAGGTATAGAGGGAGATGATGAAGTGAGCGATGGAGCAGATGAGGTGTGGGAGTGTAGTGAAGGGCAGTGGCACCAGCAGGAACACTAAGATGACCACGTTGTGGACTCCTGTGAAGGCCACCCACCCCTGCAGCAGCACCACCGACCTCTGCACGAACACAATTTCATGGTTAAGGAAGAATTTATGGAGACAAGAATATAAAAGTATATCTTTTTTTTTATCTTTATTTAAGAAAATACAATATAAATTACATATACATAAGTTTTACAAGGCAATTATACATTACAATTCTTAGTGAACAAGTGTTTCAGTAGTACATAACAAGATCTTTAAAAAAAAAAACTGAATGTTATACTTATTTACCTATAAACGATTTACAAAAATTGGAGAATAAATTTACATTAAAATACAGGGGAAATTATTACATTTATATATATTTTATATAATTCAATGGAAGCGGTTCGCGAAAGTGGCGTACTGTCCCGTTTTCTGTTTTGGGTCCTCTGGTAAGTTAGGAGAGGACACTTTACACTGACCGTTTTCTTGACGTTGGGAAACCTTAGGAGGACGGGCTGTACACAGAACGAAACAGTCGTCTAATGAGAATATGTTAAATATTAAATCTAAGAATAACCGGGATGTTTATATATGCCTGAACTAGTTACGCGACTTTAGGCATAACTTCACGTAAAGTTTACACATATTTGGATCCAAACCTCGGTCTAAATTTGTGGACCTGGCGGCCACCCAACATGGTTCACCCTGACAATGTGTCAAACATGTTAACAGTTTCATCTGACGTCAAGCACCAGGGAGCCGCCTCCTATTTTATTCCTCTTCTTTTCTCTCTCATTTGTCACCAAACAAGTATTAAACTTAAGAACGATTTATTAGACTTGCTTTGTACTGTTCGCTCGTGGTCAGGTGATGTCCCCTAATATAAGAGCCACCTTGCCCCACAGGCTTGAGGTCCGTGGATAGCTCCCAGTGTTTATTTGTATTTTTTCTCCTCTCCTGCGCTTGAAATATAATTTTAGCTTAGGCTTTTTTACTCTGAACATCCTTAGTTACGCTTTAAATGGTTTTAACTCAGACTCTTTTATTCAGAATAGAATTCGATACAGTGAACATTGATGCGAATGTCTAACTAATTAACACACAGACTTTGTCTACTCTGCCTTTCGTATCCCTTTGACTCTGATTTCAGGTCATTCTGTCCAATGCCTCCTTGGATTGTTTGGGTGTATATTAAGTTTAGCGTTAACCACTTTTTCACCTAATGCAATTTACATAAATATTTATCATATATTGATATAATTACAATTCCACTTTAGTGTTGTTTTTATTGGCATGACTGCAACGAAAATACCGCAACTCAATATTCGTAAGTTGCGGAATTAGCCTATCGCTGCCTTTCCTTTTGCCAATATTTAATGCTGCTGATATAGTATTGAAATTAGTAATTTATTACATTTTGTATATTAAAGACTTAGGGATCACAAAGTAACTGAGATACAGTATTAACTGAAAACCCACTGAAGATATCAATGGAGAGGAATTCAGCAGGGTCGATGTTTAGGTTGCCTTGAAAAACATCCACATTACTGCAAGTGACTCAGACGAACTAATATACAGAGAGAGAGATCGTTTCTTCCTGGTTCAGCTGGTGGACTATTTTTATGATTCTTAGAAATCTGTGAATAATTACGGTGACGCATCACTTACCTGACTAATCTCTACTTCCCTTATTCTCTTCTGCTTCCCCACTTGCAATCTTTTCCATACCTTGCTTGTATGGAAAACCTACCTTCTGCTTGTAACTCATTTTGTGTACATGTACTTTTACCTAAATACAGTATTATGTTTTATTATTATTATTATTATTACCTTCTGCGTCCTAATACAGCCGGATCCCCACTCAAAGACTGGGAACTAACGGCCCACAAGGTAGAATATTAAATCTCCCCTGTGGGAATATTAAAAAAGAAAGAGCCTGACGATCTAGTAAAAAAAATGACGATAAAATGTTGAGCAAAGTAAATGAGATAAAAGAACCGAGAACACAAACCCTGATGTAATAGCAATACTAAAAATTAAAACAATTGTAATGATAATCCAGAATTCTCCAGAAAAATGCATGGTAGCAAGAAAAATAAATTAGACATGAGGAGAGGGTGGCATTGCTGTTCAAAAGAAACAAGATAAAAAATAGTGGAAAAGCAGTAGAGAATGATGCAGCATCCAGGGCCAAGGATTAGTTTAACCACTCCAGATCCACATTAGGAGGAATATGCAGGAGAACGACCAAGTGATAAGGTTGAAGGACACAGATTGAAAAGTATTCAAAGTCGTGATCAAGGTAAGAGGCGCAGATCTCCTAAGATGATGCGTAAGTCCACCCGTAAACCCTTTCTATATTTACCTGAGTTTACCAGAGAGCTACTAACACTAGTGGCCTCGACGAGGACAGGAAGCCAACGGCTTGTCGAACGTCCCCCATTTACCTTCATAAATATATGAATGCAATAAACATAACTTCACTCAGGCCATCTGAAACTTTCAATTTATGTACATAAGTCAAACTACGCCAAATGTGAAATTTCCGAATAGTCTTGTATTTTCTACAGTATGATATTTTTCCGTTAAATATATTCAGCTTTTCATGTTGTGTTAAGCCCTTTTACAGGTTCCCTATCCAGTCTACGTTACACTGTTTTGAATCTTCTACATTTTTGCTAATTTTGTGTCGTATCCTGTTATATTTGCGCATGATATCTATATACAGAAATGCAATAACACCCACAGGGGAGGGGGGGGGGGGTTGTAGAAATAGCCTAAGCTCCCCTATCCCTTTGAGACGGATTTTATTGTCTCAATAAACGTACTTGAACTTGAACACACACCCACGGGTACAGTGTTTACCTTGATGACGCCGAGGACGACACAGAGGGAGAGGATGCAGTAGATGCTGGAGTAGGACATGAAGATCCCCGCCACCGTCTCCACTGTAACAGACGCATAATATATGAACGCAACAGAATCTCATGGAGCATGGAAGAGTTATTAAACAGTAATTGAATTTTTAATTCAGAATTTAATTTATTTTATTTATTTATTTGTATACAAGAAAGTATATATATATTATATATAATATATATATCGGGTCCCGTTAGTACAGTCGAAGCACAATCGAGAATTCCGGGTTCGAAGCCCGGAATGGTTGGGCACATTTCCTTTCACCTAATGCTTCTGTTCACCTAGTAGTATGTAGGTACTCAGAAGTTAGTCAGCTTGTTGTACTCACCCAGTTCTACTCACCTATTTGTGCTTGCGGGGATTGAGCTCTGACTCTTTGGTCCCGCCTCTCAGCTGTCAATCAATTGGTGTACAGGTTCCTGAGCCTACTGGGCTCTATCATATATACATTTGAAACTGTGTATGGAGTCAGCCTCCACCACATCACTGCCTAATGCATTCCATCTGTTAACTACTCAAAAGTTCTTTCATACGTCCCTGTGGCTCATTTGGGTACTCAGTTTCCACCTGTGGGGTTACATCCTGGTCGGGGTCAGTAATTCGACCTTGGGGGGGGAACCTCGATATAAGCCTAGCGTGTATGAATACACTCTGGCTTCCTGTCCCCCAGACACAATGAATTATAATTAGTGTTACGTGTAGTTATAATTTGCCTGAAACGCTATGCGTTATGCGTATTAGTGGTTTTAGGTATCGTATGTATTAGCTCTATCTATAAATCCAACATTATGTTTGTAACTCTGCATCTATGTATATACTTTTCCTGAATAAAATATTATTATTATTATTATTAATTATAGTTACCCCCTTTAAACATCCGTCTTATTATTTTTAAAGAAAACTATAAATGTTTTGGACAAACTACTGTATTCAATGATAATAAACCGTTGCTTAATTTATTTATTTATTTATATACAAAAAGGTACATTGGGTTTATGAAAGTAAAAAGCACTGATATTTTACATTCTAGTAAAACTACTAGCACGCATAGCGTTTTGGGCGGGATGGCTTTCGTCCTACCGCGGTTATCAAACCCAGTCTGTGCTAGGCACAGTGGGCTGACAGCAGAGCCACAGGACCTGTAACCATCTTATTAATAACCCATTGTACCTTCTTGTATATAAATAAATATATAAAGTTGTCTACTTGCGCTTTTTATACAGGATAACAGCCCAGTCACTGACAAATGTATTAAGGTCATTTTAACGACAAATTATTTTTGTGTCATAATGTCAGAATAACCCAAGTAACTGGGGTAATCTTGTTAGAATAACTTTAGATACAATTGATGGTTAAGCCCGTGGGAGCGGATTAATGACAAAAACCCCACCGGACAAATCCCCCACACCGAGGTGCAAGCCCGCCTCTTTGGGAATATGCACTTAGTTTAATTTTGTAAACCCTTGCTGGTTGGTCAGTAAGCTTCTTGTTTTGGCCTTAATTCCCCACCCCGTGGTTAATAGACTTTCATCTCGACACTCCCCTTGAAAAAATAATGACTACTAGACAAAACCTCCATCGCTACATCCCTTTGTGTGTATTTTACCTCAATAAACTTATTTCAATTTCAATTCCATCGCTACGAAACATTACAAAATGTACTATATTTGATAAATAATAAACTAAATCTATATAAACATCCATATTTACATGCTAAAATATTAAGAAAATCTAATTACAGCTTTTTTAAACTTCTTAAAATTCCACTCTGGCAAAGTTGTATTGATTTATTTCATTGGCAAGCCTAGGTACACAGAGCAATGTGCTGCTACACTATTCTACACGACGGATTGCAGGGTAAAGAACAAGAACTAGAGTTAGCTATGAGATTATCTAATATATTAATCGTCTACTTTCACTAATAATGATAGCAGCGTAAATCCCAAAGTAATTCACAATACACTTATAATTCAAATATAAAATGAAACTTGTACAAAAATAAAAATCAGCGACCTAGCTTCACTTTGTATTCAAATATTCTTTAAGAAAAACTGAACAAGTGAACAAGATTTTTATACATTTCACCCCATAATTTCACACATTAATTCATTTATTATGAGAGGATTTTGTCAGGTACGGTTATTGTCCGGTGGAGTACATGTCCGTGTTTTTTTGTCAGTGAGTTTTTTGTCCGTATCCCTTCAGTAACGTAGCTTGGAGATACACTGGAAATAATTTTCATATATACGATCTCCTGTGCACATCCACGTCTAACAAAACTTGGCAAGCTTGCAGTTGTGGCTGTTTTTGTGTTGAATTATGCATGTTGAAGAACTGAGGTTAAGTATTCTTGTACATCTTAGTCGAGCAGCTGCATTTATGGGTCTCTAGTATTAATAAAGGGTCTTTATTAATCAAGTTTATTCCCAATGTCAACATACTGCATTCTATCTAAATTATTCTAGCCAACTTTTAGTGTGTGGATTAGTTAAAGAAGCAGGTAGCCTATGTACACAGGATCGTAGCTGTCTCCCCGCCTGCCAAGCCCCGCTGGTAAAAATAGACAAGAGTATAGACACTTTGTTTATATTCTGGAGGAGTACCTCCTGTAAAACTGGATGGCCACAGACAGATATTGTGACTGTTGATGTGTCTGGTGCAGCTGGATGGTCACAGACAGTTATTGTGACTGTTGATGTGTCTGGTGCAGCTGGATGGTCACAGACAGTTATTGTGACTGTTGATGTGTCTGGTGCAGCTGGATGGTCACAGACAGTTATTGTGACTGTTGATGTGTCTGCTGCAGCTGGATGGTCACAGACAGTTATTGTGACTGTTGATGTGTCTGGTGCAGCTGGATGGTCACAGACAGTTTTGTGACTGTTCTATCTGCTTAAATTTTGTTTGTCTTTGTAATTAACAGTCAACGTTGGTATATTCTGATATATATTTCCTTCGGCTCTGAACTTGTGGCAGGTCGCCGACCTATACAACAACGCCACTAGTGCTGTTTACTATCAACAAAATGCTGATAGTCATAATTAACCTAAAAAATCAAGATTATTTATATTTTATAATTCCTGTGAGTGACGGTCAGAGGAGTGCAGTTTTGATAAGAGTCAGGCATATGTTTGGGTGCATTCACTTTGTTCATATTCAAAATAGCGTGGCAAAGTTAAATGTAGTTTCCAGGATATTATTGTGAAGTTGTTCGACTTCAACCTCATTACGGCTCCTAATGATTTGCTCAATAATAATAGTGATGATGATGATGATAATAATAATAATAATAATAATAATAATAATAATAATAATAATAATAATAATAATAATAATAATAATAATAATAATAATAATAATGTAGACTATACACATACCGGTGTACACTAATCTTCGGTGTGCAAACACTGGAAATAGGCTCTTGTAGTAGCCTAAACAACCCGCCCCCGGTTGATAGGCTTTAAGCCAAACACTCATATAAATGAAAATACGATCTTACGTTTATATCTGTCGTTAATACCGAAGACTTGGGTTTCTGGCTCTGGCAACCATGGACAGCTAAAGTTGACGTTGAGTGCGCTGTTGCTGCTGTTGGTATTCCCTTGAACGTCAAAAAAGCTGTTAGCACTGTCCACAGCTTCGCCATCTACACTGTTGACACCTTGATCGCTGCTATTGTCACTCGCCCGAGGGACGTCGCCTGGCTGGGAAACTAAGCTGCTGTTGCCGGTACTTGCCTCCGAGGTGACTCCAGTACCTGTCGGGTGAACGGCAGTGCCAGTGAGGGCAAGCTGGGCAGTTCCAGTGTCTGCCTGATGATCTAGAGTGCCAGTGAAGGCAGGGTCGACGGGGCAGTCCACCAGCATCATCACACCGGCGACCACCATTAAAGCCTGCCACACCTGTGTAGCAAGACACAGGTGTTGTTGACCATTAATTTGAAGACTAAGACACTGGGTGTCGTAGAGAGGCATAGATAAAGACGTCAATTGTTAAGTTCAATAAACATCATAAAGATATATAAGCTTGTCAAGTAAGTAAATGCCATAAAACATAATATAGAAAATACTTTCATATGCCTTTGAGACGACGTCTCATTCCTACATTCTTAAAGTATCTCCATACTTTTACTAGGAGCCATACGTAGCCTCTCGCTCTGGAAAACGAGAGGTTAGCAGGTACAGCTAATTGCTTATTTTGCTCAACTGTATTGAAATGTTTACTATACTTAAGTCAAAACAAAAATCTACTTCTAAATCTAAAAAAAAACAACGTACCAATGAGAGAGTACCAATGGTGCAGGCACCCGTCCTCAGCGACCACCTCACACAGAAGTTGTCCGTGGACCAGTATTCTAGATTGGCCTTCGTCGTCATGTACATTCTGCGAGAACCAACTCAAACCGCCTACCGCCCTTTCCATTCACAATTTCTTATCACTCTCACCTTCCACACGCCTTTAAATATCTTCACCTACACCGTCCCTCCTCCCAAACCCACTGCCTTCACTTCCCCTCACACACTATGTAAACACTCGCATGGCTCTTATTCAGATCTCCATCTGTGTTCGTGTGGTTTAGTCATCTAGACATTTTCGAGTATTGTTTCTTTCTAAGCCTCCACTATCGACAACTGATAGGTTTATCTTCTCGCTTTGCTTTGCTATGCTACTTATGTTCATCTTCCATTCTGCGTTAATCTTTCACTTTCTTTGTGTATTTTTAAATCTGTCTGCATTAACTTCCTCTTAATTAGAATTTCATCATAAATTCCCTGGATGTGTTTGTTTACATACTTGGAGGTATATGGAAAGTGTCTCCCATGTTCAGCACTCGTTCTTACGTGTTCTTTACAGTATTTTCATCACCTTTTACAGTTCTTTTCAGTGTTTTCAGCTGTTATTCGTCAATGCTCTCATCCGTTCTTTATCATTGTTCTCATTTATTCATTGTCAGTTTTCTAAATTCTTCGTCGTCATTGTTCTCAATGGCGATGATGCTCATCGTGAGCATTTTCGTTGTTCATGGCTAATATACTCTGTTGTTCATCAATAATGTTCACTGTTGTCAACTGTTCATCGTCATCATTCTCCTCTCATTTTGAAAAGCTGCAAAGAAAATTGAATTAGTATTTTTGATATTATCATGTAACGAATAACATTCGAATACAGTATACAATAATATTTTTGAGAGAAGGGGGAAGGGAACTATCAGGGAGAAAGCACCAAGCCATTGCGACTATATAGCACTGGGAAGGGGTCAGGATAAGGATTTGAGACGGGACGGGGGAAAAGGAATGGTGCCCAACCACTTGGACAGTCGGGGATTGAACGCCGACCTGCAGAGGCGAGACCGATGCTCTACCGTCCAGTCCAAGTGGTTGATAATTAAATAATTTATTTATTTAAGTAATGTTCATGATATTTAATGTTGTTGTTGAGATCATTGTTGTATTATTGAGAGAATAATAATATTATTGATAATAGTAATAATAATAACAATATTATTATTATTATTATTATTATTATTATTATTATTATTATTATTATTATTATTATTTTTATTATTACTGAAGGTAAATGAAAGATCCCATTTATGTTGAGGTGTATTAAAAACCAGCAGATACATTACTTTGAGAAACGATGTAGGTTACACCCGAAAATTTGTTTGACCAATAAACTCGCCCTTTGGGTTCAAAATTTAAAAAATAAGCACCTTCATTTAAGCATTGCGGCATTGTAGTAAGTTCCTCTATTATTATTATTATTATTATTATTATTATTATTATTATTATTATTATTATTATTATTATTATTGTTGTTGTATACAAAAGTATGAGGGAATCCTGGAGCTCTTTAAGGAACGAGGCTTTGATCTACTAGCTAGGCTTGTTTGATAAACTATTTTAATTTATGTCGAATATGAGTTGCACAGCAGTCCTGTGACGCACTTCACATGAAAACGAGACTGCTCCAAATGGCTGGGTGTCTGAGGCAATGATTTATAGAAATGGCGGCAGCAGCAGCAAAGGGCTGAAGTGGAAGAGTTGCTAAAGTCCTCTCTCTCTCTCTTTGGCGAGTCTGTACTGAGCGTAGAGGCACTGTGAGCACGGACCCCTGCGTGAGGTTGTCCTTTTGTGACAGGGTTGAAGGGGTAAATGTTTTACTAAAAAAAATAAAGGCTTTAGGGTACAATTGTGCGTGGTTTGTTAATATGTTAACACAGAATTGTCGTCCTTGCAACAATGGAATATTTTTGAGGCATGAATTCCGAGGTTTACCTCGTAGCTTATCGCTCTCTCGCTCTCTTATTTGTCTAAAGACAAAATAAAACAGGAATTAACATGAACTAATCAATGTGCCTTTAAAAGATATAACAGGTTATATATAGTTTTAATAATGATAAAAATTTGCCATTAAAAATTACTAAGTAATTATAAGAAACTTAACAATTATGTTGAAGGAAGTGTTGCATCTGCCGGGAGTGCAACAGCAGCGGTATCAAGACGAGGAACCGAAAACAAAATTATACAAACAAGCGGAACGCTGCAAGGAGAAAATAATTTTGTTTCTTTTAAATAATGACTACAAAATGAGTAAGGTGCCTGGTTTTGAAGACGTTTAAAGATTATGAATAATTGGATAGTTTGGTAATTGATAATTGTTTCTATATCGGCTCGTTTATCACCAGCACAATAAATTCTCGTGAATTCTACCCACCCCATCCTCTCCAGCATTCACAACCTCACTATAATGATGTACTAAATTGCCCGAACTTAACCAAACCGAGGACTCACAACAAAAAACGGGATATCACGTCAGTTTTGCGAACCGCCATGATTTTTATTACACCTTACTTTGACGTTGAGGATTTTTACGTCAAAATACTATGTAGAGGACAGAGTGACCATCACAGGCCGACGACACTGTTACCACCATCATCACCACACTGGTGCCACCACCACCACCTCCACACTGCAACCTCCATCACCACCATACTACTACTACCACCATCACCACCAACATCTAGGCGCCCAACACCCCAGCCACCACCATACAACACTAACAACAACACTTCAATCTCCACCCGCTGAGACAAAATTTCAAAAGCGATCTAATATTATTTTCTTCTATTACCGTGCGAGTATACGAGGCACAGTTTATACGAAATGTACGTATTTATACGAAAAGCTTATACGAAATGAGAAGTTTGAGAAGAAAGGTGAAGCCTAGGATTCAGCATATGTGAATAATAACATTTTATCTTGCTCTTATGTGTGGTTATTATTTATTGGGATAGTCCCATATAGTTTGTTTTATCATTATATTATTATTGCTGGTATGTAGTTAGTAAATTAATATGAGATTTACAGTAGACATTTCCCTTTCTGTTACCTACTTTAGGCCAAACAGCATGTCGTGCTGTTGCCAACCAATCTGGAGGTTAATGGTAAAGATGTTTCTGTTTTGAGTGTATTGCTATCGTTAGACTATGGTCGTTTGTGTACCCTCTTTTGAGCAGGCTTGTAGCCGTGATTTTATTGTCAGACAATTATATTACCCCCGCTTCCCACAAAGCCTATACTCACTTCAGTGTGAGAAGCACAGCTTCTCTAGAGCGTTCCCAATGTCATTAAACTGATGTGTACTTAATTAAGTACATCAGTTTAGTGTGCTAAACTAAAGTGTGCTGGAACCACACTGAGTAGGCCTCTAGCAGGTTGCTAAAGTAGCAATTTGTAATTATTTAATTTCTAAGTCATTATTTATGTGAGATATATTGATGTGTTGTTTAGAGTTCCCTGTCTTTAACCTTTTCTGTAATTTGCCATGAATGTGACTACAGGGAGAGAGAAACACAGAGAATCAGAGAAGGAAAGGGAGAGAATAACGATGACAAGAGGGTTAGGAGAGATTCAAAGACATCAAGCATGATACCAGAACTAAGACAGGGTAGCTGGGTTTTGGATCTTACTGTCGGCTCGACATAAACTCACAATTCTGGCAAGTGTGGTGGCCGACGCAGGGTATACAGAGCGGTCTTGTGAGACAATAAAGCGCAGGAGGTATAGCATCATGTCACAGTGCATAAAGCAACGTGTAGAGCGGTGAGCCTGGCGGTGCTGCCAGACAAAGATTGCTGTTACGTTGCTTTTAATGCAGCTGCGAGTGTGTGTGTATGTGTATGCGTGTGTTTGTGTGAAGTGTATGTGTATGCGTGTGTGGCGAAATTGAGCGAATACACACATCAGGTCTCGACCCTTGTGTTCAGACGTGTTTCTCTAGTGGAAAATAATAATCTTTACTCAGCAGCATGTGCGCTATGTATCGCCCAGCATGTCACAGCTGCATACTCTCACATGTCTGACATGACAAGTTGATCAACAGATACTGGCAGTTTTCTCAGTGTGCCATTGTTATGACGGCAGCCTAATGCAAGTTGGGATGTTTCTCGGCTGTGTTGTTGTTCCCGACACAACAGAAGCGAACGTCATTACCATATGCAGGTTAATACAGCATTGTATGTTTGTCCAGAGGTGAGACGACATTACTTTCACGGTACCATACACATGTGCATCGCCATACACACACACAGCCACACACAAACGCATGTGCGTGCACCATCTTACACTCACACACACACACACAACCTCTTGTCCATGCATTAAAAAATGCGACGTAGCAGCTCATCATATGATTACCACATTAAATTTTTTCAGGGAATTTATATGGCAGATAAGAAAACACTGTTTATCACAGGTGGTACTCACACAGGGGGACACAGGTGGCATCTTATAGGTCCCAAATGAGCCACAAAGACATTAGAAAGAATTTGTTGAGTGTCAGAGAAGTTAATAAATGGATTGCATTAGGCAGTGATGTGATGGAGGCAGACTCCATACACAGTTTTAAAGGAAGATATGATTTAGCCCAATAGGCTCAGGAACCTGTACACCTCCACTGGTATAATTAGCAATGTTAGATGCTATACATACATACATACATACATACATACATACATACATACATACATACATACATACATACATACATACATACATACATACATACTTACATACGCGTCACACATCCCATGTTCAGGGCTTCAAGCTGTTTTGAGGCAGCTGTTGGGCAGTAAGTCACGTGTCTGGGACGCGCCTGCTGCTACACACACACACACACACACACACACACACACACACACACACACACACACACACACACACACACACACACACACACACACACACACACACACACACACACACACACGCACACACAAGGGAATTGACAGGGTTGATAAAGACAGGCTGTTTAACACAAGGGGCACACGCACTAGGGGACACAGGTGGAAACTGAGTGCCCAAATGAGCCACAGAGATATTAGAAAGAACTTTTTTAGTGTCAGAGTGGTTGACAAATGGAATGCATTAGGAAATGATGTGGTGGAGGCTGACTCCATACACAGTTTCAAGTGTAGATATGATAGAGCCCAATAGGCTCAGGAACCTGTACATCTGTTGATTGACAGTTGAGAGGCGGGACCAAAGAGCCAGAGCTCAACCCCCGCAAGCACAACTAGGTGAGTACAACTAGGTGAGTACACACACACACACACACACGCTGTTAAGTAGATATGACAGAGCCCGATAGGCTCAGGAATCTGTACACCTGTTGATTGACGGTTGAGAGGCGGGACCAAAGAGCCAGAGCTCAACCCCCGCAAACACAACTAGGTGAGTACAACTAGGTGAGTACACATACACACACACACATACACACAAGCACACACACACACACACACAGGGGCCTCGTAGCCTGGTGGATAGCGCGCAGGACTCGTAATTCTGTGGCGCGGGTTCGATTCCCGCACGAGGCAGAAACAAATGGGCAAAGTTTCTTTCACCCTAAGTGCCCCTGTTACCTAGCAGTAAATAGGTACCTGGGTGTTAGTCAGCTGTCACGGGCTGCTTCCTGGGGTGTGTGTGTGTGTGTGGTGTGGGAAAAAAAAAAAAAAAAAAAAAAAAAAAAAAAAAAAAAAAAAAAAAAAAGTAGTAATTAGTAAAACAGTTGATTGACAGTTGAGAGGCGGGCCGAAAGAGCAAAGCTCAACCCCCGCAAAAACACAACTAGTAAACACACACACACACACACACACACACACACACACACACACACACACGTGTGTGTGTATATTCACAAGTAGGTGAATACACATACCTACCCCACCAACCTACTCATCCACCCCCCCACCCACCACCCTGCAATACACTCTAGTACCCCGACGCAGTACCAGTCACCAGCACCACACTCACATCCAGCCTCCGCAGGTAGGGGCCACGACTCAGATCACCCCCAGCAGGTGGCGTGGGAGCAGAACACCTGCGCAGCACCAGGGCAGAGGCCACACTGACTCCACCACAGATGGAGGGGCCTGGGAGGGGGGGGGGGGATCCACACCTGAAATGAACCCCTTCCACCCCTCCCACACCACTATGCTTGCCAAAGGCCTGCTGGTGCCAAGCATCCCGTCCCCCTCACCCTTCTCTCTCGTCTGCTGGGGAGATGAGGGGTAGTCACTGACAGTGTGATGTAAGTAGTGAGAAGACGGCCACAAGAGACGAGGTGTGAAGTTGAGGGTACCACGAAGAGGGTACCTTGACAAGTGTGATGGGAGAGGTGCAGATTCGCGAAGTGAGGAATAGGTACAACGGAGAATGAGGGGAAGAGTGAGGGATATGGCGTCGAGGAGTGAGGGTGAATGAGGGTACATGGTCATATGAGTGGTGAGGATAAGTCTTGGTCAAGTGTGTAGCGGGCGTCAAGTTGGGTGTAGGGATGGTGTGGTTAGCTGAGACGTATTGAGGGGAGAGGCCCTGCGTAAGTGTGACGCTGTGTGGAGTGGGTGTGGTTAGCTGAGACGTAGTGAAGCGAGGACGTGGCCAGGTGGGAGATCATTTACATAGATCAGAAACAAGATAGGTCCCAGTACGGATCCCTGTGGTACCCCGCTGGAAACATCTCGCCACTCTGACGTCTCTCCTATCACTTTGACTGTCTTCTGTTCCTTAACTATTCTCTTATCGACTGGTTCACCTTTCCTGTCACTCTTGCATGTTCTTTCAACTTTTCAGATCATCTCATGTTTTGTATTGTTACGAAGGCTTTCTGGCAGGCTAAAAAGTATATCGTCTGCTCACCATTTTCTGTCTTATCTGATTTTTGTCGCCCAGTCATAGACTTCTTTTATGTTTGTTGGGTAATATTTGAAGTTTCTAAACGCATTCTTATGTAACCTTATAAAAGTTTTTCTCTCAAGATATTCTACGAACCCCTTTCCTACAGTGTTATCTGTCACCGTGAATGGAATGTAAGGATATTGGCTTGCAGTTTAGTGCCTCCCGTCTATCCTTCTCTTTGTATATTCGTACTGTATTATTTTCGTTCAAATATTCTAGTAGCTATTCTGTTTTCAGCGCTGGTGCTTTATTACTTAGCCTCTACTTTTCTCAAATACAGCTACTCCACTTGGTTTCACACCATCCCTCTTAGCTCAAGAACTTTCTGTTGCTCTGTTGTGAAGACCTCCTTGATTATCTATCTAGTTCCTCACACACTTCACTGTCGTTCTCTGTAAATGTGGTCCTTTCCAATTCTCAGTTTCATCACCTGTTCCTTTACTGTTATTTTCTTTCTGATGTGGAAAGAAAACCCAAAAACCAGCTTGGGTTTGGTCTATGTTTAATCTGTTATGTCACTTTTTAAATTGTCTTTCTGATTTTATGTTCATTTTGAGATACCCATAACTGTCCACAAGCTAGGCTCCTTAAAGCTGCGACCGATATCCACCCCCCAAAGAAAGTAGTATTCATAAATTTTAAATGAATTGTGTATTATAAATATTGTTCATACATATGTAGCGAGTAGATTATCCCAATAATATACTCGCTCCAAATGCATTGTTAATATTCCTGTCAACCTTTGGGATCAATGAGGTGAGGCGTTGCCCGGGCCACACGGTGAGGTGTTGCCCGAGCATATAAGCAGCAGAATAGCAAACATTAACCAGTCTACTTTCAAGTGTGGTCTAGAGCAGACACTTGCGAGATACTGTACCGACGCTCAGTGCGCTCAACTCACACCAAAGTATCACCTGTGTACTTCTGTATATTCGACCAAATATATATATAGTATCTTAGTGTCTGTGTTTATTTGTCACCATACTTTACGTAACAATAGAACCGTTACACATAAATTAATATTATTATTATATATTAGAGTTCTATATATACATAAGCATAGGTTAGGTGTTTAGATTCTGTTGACAATTATTTGCATTTCGACAACCTGTCCTCAGGCCAGGCTCGTTAAAGCGGTGGCCGTTCCCCGAGACGCATTAATCAATTTAACATTCTGTACTTTGACTTAAAAATAGGCTTGTTCTCATATATAAACTAGTTAGTCGTAAGTTAGGTTAGGTGTTTATGTTCTGTAGGTAATTATTTGTATTTGAAGCACGTGGGTGAAGCGTTTGGAGAGTTGCGTTTCAAACATTGGTCGTCAGCGAAGCACTGTTTCGAAAAACGTTCGAACGTCCATCAGTTATGAGTCTTATGTAGTGTCTTTGGGGATCGGTCGCCGCTTGGACGAACCTAGCCCGACGGTAGGTTGAATTCAAGAGATTGTCTACATCGTTTAACTTACGTTAAACCTATCAAACCTTTTAACCAAGAGATGCCGTACCAATGAAGATTATTTTGAAGACGCTAGTGCTCTCTAGAGTGGAATACTGTTGCACACCAACGGCCCCTTCAAAGCTTGAGGAAATTGTTGACCTGGAAAGCGTGCAGAGGTCATTCACTGCCAGAATCCACTCAGTGAAACATCTAAAATTACTGGGACTAAAATGTCTAAATCTGTATTCCCTTTAGCGCAGGCGAGAGAGATACATAATAATTTACACGTGGAAAACAATAGAGGGGCTGGTCCCAAACCTGCACACAGAAATAACACCACATGAGACTAGAAGGCATGGCAGGATGTGCAGAATACCCCCGTTGAAGAGCAGATGTACAATAGGTACTCTGAGAGAGAACTCTATCAACGTCAGAGGCCCGAGACTATTCAACACACTTCCACTACACATAAGGGATATAACTGGCCTACCCCTCGCAGTGTTCAAGAGAGAGAACTCGATAAACACCTCCAAAGGATACCTGATAAACCAGGCTATGATGTAGCCGCGTCCAACAACCTGGTTGACGAGTCCAGCAACCAGTAGGGCTGGTCGTGGACCGGGCCGCGGGACCTTGAACCCCACAACAACCACAAGGTAACCGCAGGATAAGGCAAGGTAAGGTAACGTATCAGCGGTCTAGACACTGTTTCAAAGGCGAATGGTTAGATTATGATTATTAGCTAGTTTATGCTAAGTTAGGCTAGAAGAGCATAGATCAGGTGACTGTAAGTCTTACTATATACCTGTATTTTAAGGTGCCTCTGGTGTGTCCTTTTTTATATTTTGCTAATCTAATCACCAGGAAATTAAAACCACGCGTTGATACACACACAACTCACAATAGCGTGATGCATCAAATGAACAAATCCATAAGGTTAGATTTTTTACACGTTAATGTTATAAGTTAAACCCTCGTCAATGAAATGTTAATTTTGTTAAAAGAATGAACCATTAAATAATTGAAATTAAACTGAAAGTTAACTATAATTGATATTTACAATTTTCTTTCACTAACGTATTCATACTTTCTAAATTTGTAACGAGGAACTGCAGTTGCTCGAAACGCTATGCGTGCTAGTGGCTTTACAAGAATGTAAAATCATCAATGCTATGTACTCTCATAAACCCATTGAACCTTCTTGTATATATACTCTATATAAATAAAACATTAATAAAAAGTTGGCAAAATTTGAACCAGGAAGTACTGTAATTAAATCAGAGCAGACCGCAAGTCAGGGGAGAGATCTGGAGCGCCATCTCTTGACAGCGGGTAAAGTTATTAATTCAGGCGACCACCACATGGCGGCAGTGTTATCGTAGCCAAGACTGTCAGAATGCTTCGCCGTTTCCCACATAAGAGATTTCGGATATATATATATAAAATGCTTCAACACATACCTGGAAACTATATAATTATTGTAAAAGCATAAAAAAGGGGGAAGCCGGACTGGTATTTTTTTTGTTTTGTTTTTGTCGTAAAAAAAGAAGTGAATTGCGAGCGGGAGAATCTTGTGTAAGTTGGAGCCCATCAGATGACTGCTGCCTCCAGCACCAGCCCATGATAATGCTCTTTCCCCTGCTGCGAGCGCCTCTCTCACTTAACTTCACCGCTTGTCACAATACATCGCTTACACCTTAGTTTTTTCTTACCTCTAATCACTCTTAATTATAATTTAAAATAATTTTTAACCGTCGTGTGACTTGTTTAAAAGCTAGTTTATATATATAGCGTAAATAATGAAAATAAATTTGTAAGGAATATTATTTATTTTAGATGAGAGATAAGCAGGTGAATGATAGTCACAGGAAATAAACGAAGGGGTCGTTTGGTGGTGGGGAGGGGGCCGGGGCGAGTCTGTCTGCCCCACTGGACTTCTTCAGTAGAGGCGACACTGAGGATCAAGGCGTCCGCCACTGCCGCCGCTCCTGTCTCAACACTTGCTACTTTCCTCTCATTTCTTGTCACTTGCCCTGTTCTTCGCGTCCCTTTTCTATCTTTATTTCCGTCGCTCTTGTTTCTATTTCATATTCCTATCATACTTTTAATTCCACATCCAATCTTTAATGCCCCTTTCTGTTCTTCATCGTTCCCCATCTTTATCAGCAGTTCCCTGTTATTAATTTTTTCCCATCTTTATCACCAGTTTCTTGTTATTCGTTCTGTTTACCATCTTTATCATCAGTTCCCTTGTTCACGCATCTTCATTAGCACTTTCATTTTCTTTGTTCACTTCTTTCTTTATTTCCGTTATTTTTC
>NC_091159.1:12803136-12820636 GCF_040958095.1 Procambarus clarkii | reverse complement strand
TATTAGTATATTAGTATATTTTGGTAGCAGTCTTTCCTGTAGACATATATTATTAAATATGACCGAAAAAGTATGATTAATAATTCTAACCCGAATTTTCTCAATATTTCTTATGGTTCTTTTCACTGTCGATGGTAATTGAAAAATAGGTTCTCCACAATTCATTTTTATTTCTAGTCTGACGCGACACTTGAACGCGTTTCGTAATAACTTATTACATTTTCAATGACTTTAGTTAACACACACACAACTATAACCTGCAAACACTAAAACAGATTTCTTACTATGCAATAATTCAAACGGCTTTTCATTTTATATACCTGCATATGGGTGAGGTGATATGTTACAACAGTTTTGGATGAGGTGAAAACAAACTTTCAACACAAGATAGAACACGAAATATTGGGTAATATTGGGTAAAGTTAAAGGGGAAGAATGGAAGTAAATGCAAAGGGCCTATTGGCCCATATTTCTTGATGCTTCTATATTGGTGCGGAGTCTTGAAGTGGGTACAATATAGTTGTGCATTAATATATATATATATATATATATATATATATATATATATATATATATATATATATATATATATATATATATATATTATTAAATATGACCGAAAAAGTAAGATTAATAATTCTAACACGAATTTTCTCAATCTTTCGTACATTACGCTTCACTGTTGGAGGTAAATCAAAAATCACTTCTCCAAAATTCATTTTTATTTCTAGTCTGACGCGACACGGGCGCGTTTCGTAAAACTTATTACATTTTCAAAGACTTCACAAATACACAACTGATTAGAACGTATCTCTGATTTTATATCTACATTTGAGTGAGGTGGGAGGGGTGATGTGGCATTAACACAAGACAGAACAAGAGGGGATATTAATAGGGTATTAAAAGTATCAACACAAGACAGAACAGAAACAATGGGTATTGAATAGAAGTGTTTATAGAAAGCCTATTGGTCCATATTTCTTGATGCTTCTATATTGGAGCGGAGTCTTGAGGTGGGTAGAATATAGTTGTGCAATAATTGGCTGTTGATTGCTGGTGCTGACTTCTTGATGTGTAGTGCCTCGCAAACGTCAAGCCGCCTGCTATCGCTGTATCTATCGATGATTTCTGTGTTGTTTACTAGGATTTCTCTGGCGATGGTTTGGTTATGGGAAGAGATTATATGTTCCTTAATGGAGCCCTGTTGCTTATGCATCGTTAAACGCCTAGAAAGAGATGTTGTTGTCTTGCCTATATACTGGGTTTTTTGGAGCTTACAGTCCCCAAGTGGGCATTTGAAGGCATAGACGACATTAGTCTCTTTTAAAGCGTTCTGTTTTGTGTCTGGAGAGTTTCTCATGAGTAGGCTGGCCGTTTTTCTGGTTTTATAGTAAATCGTCAGTTGTATCCTCTGATTTTTGTCTGTAGGGATAACGTTTCTATTAACAATATCTTTCAGGACCCTTTCCTCCGTTTTATGAGCTGTGGAAAAGAAGTTCCTGTAAAATAGTCTAATAGGGGGTATAGGTGTTGTGTTAGTTGTCTCTTCAGAGGTTGCATGGCTTTTCACTTTCCTTCTTATGATGTCTTCGATGAAACCATTGGAGAAGCCGTTATTGACTAGGACCTGCCTTACCCTACAGAGTTCTTCGTCGACTTGCTTCCATTCTGAGCTGTGGCTGAGAGCACGGTCGACGTATGCGTTAACAACACTCCTCTTGTACCTGTCAGGGCAGTCGCTGTTGGCATTTAGGCACATTCCTATGTTTGTTTCCTTAGTGTAGACTGCAGTGTGGAAACCTCCGCCCTTTTCCATGACTGTTACATCTAGAAAAGGCAGCTTCCCATCCTTTTCCGTCTCGTAAGTGAAACGCAGCACGGAACTCTGCTCAAATGCCTCCTTCAGCTCCTGCAGATGTCTGACATCAGGTACCTGTGTAAAAATGTCGTCAACATACCTGCAGTATATGGCCGGTTTCAAGTTCATGTCGACTAAGACTTTTTGCTCGATGGTACCCATGTAGAAGTTTGCAAACAGGACACCTAGGGGAGAACCCATGGCGACCCCATCTACTTGCTTATACATGTGCCCATCCGGGCTCAAGAAGGGTGCCTCTTTAGTACAAGCTTGGAGTAGTTTCCTCAGAATACTTTCTGGCATGTCAAGAGGAGTACAGGCTGGATCACGATACACTCTGTCGGCTATCATTCCGATTGTCTCGTCCACAGGTACGTTGGTAAACAGCGATTCTACGTCCAACGAGGCTCTTATCCCTGTGGCCCGTGTGCCCCGCAGTAAGTCCACAAATTCCTTTGGAGACTTCAGGCTGAAGGCGCAAGGAACATAAGGAGTCAGCAGGCCGTTGAGTCGCTTTGCCAGTCTGTACGTGGGTGTGGGTATCTGGCTAATGATTGGCCGAAGTGGGTTTCCAGGCTTGTGCGTCTGCCCACGCACAAATGCCCACTTGGGGACTGTAAGCTCCAAAAAACCCAGTATATAGGCAAGACAACAACATCTCTTTCTAGGTGTTTAACGATGCATAAGCAACAGGGCTCCATTAAGGAACATATAATCTCTTCCCATAACCAAACCATCGCCAGAGAAATCCTAGTAAACAACACAGAAATCATCGATAGATACAGCGATAGCAGGCGGCTTGACGTTTGCGAGGCACTACACATCAAGAAGTCAGCACCAGCAATCAACAGCCAATTATTGCACAACTATATTCTACCCACCTCAAGACTCCGCTCCAATATAGAAGCATCAAGAAATATGGACCAATAGGCTTTCTACAAACACTTCTATTCAATACCCATTGTTTCTGTTCTATCTTGTGTTGATACTTTTAATACCCTATTAATATCCCCTCTTGTTCTGTCTTGTGTTAATGCCACATCACCCCTCCCACCTCACTCAAATGTAGATATAAAATCAGAGATACGTTCTAATCAGTTGTGTATTTGTGAAGTCTTTGAAAATGTAATAAGTTTTACGAAACGCGCCCGTGTCGCGTCAGACTAGAAATAAAAATGAATTTTGGAGAAGTGATTTTTGATTTACCTCCAACAGTGAAGCGTAATGTACGAAAGATTGAGAAAATTCGTGTTAGAATTATTAATCTTACTTTTTCGGTCATATTTAATAATATATGTCTACAGGAAAGACTGCTACCAAAATATACTAATATATATATATATATATATATATATATATATATATATATATTAATATATATATATATATATAATATATATATATAATATATTATATATATCGGAATTTCGAACACTATTAATTACCACAAATTAAACTGATATAGTATTTGGTACAGTCATACTTATACTTTTAAACCCAAGAAGACATTTTCAGAAGTGTTCGATAATTTTTGCAATAATAAACTAGTTTTTAAAACAAATTTTAGTATGTAATTTTGAAGGTTTTAGTATGTAAATTTTGTATGTAATTTTTGAATCTTCACTATAGATTCCTCCACCGCCCTCGGGATGGGTATGGGGTCCACCACCGCCCTAGAGATGGGTATGGGGTCCATCACTGCCCTCGGGATGGGTATGGGGTCCACCACCGCCCTCGTGATGGGTATGGGGTCCATCACTGCCCTCGGGATGGATATGGGGTCCACCACCGCCCTCGAGATGGGTATGGGGTCCATCACCGCCCTAGAGATGGGTATGGGGTCCATCACCCCCCACGGGATGGGAATGGGGTTCATAATAAATGCCTGAAAGTACGAAAGTAAACTTCTGATACATCAATTACATAAAACACTATATTTGGCATTCAAAGGATTAAGTGTTCTACATTTCATCCTCTGATACCACATAAAAGGTGGGTCGGTGGGTGGGAGAAGAGTGGGCGGAGGTAGAGAGTAGGCGGGAGGGTGGATGAAGGGTGGGGTAGAGTAGAGGGCGGGCCTGTGGATGGGAGATGGGCATGTGGGGGTAGTGAGTCACCTTGAAAGAGAGCAGCGTGCAAGATCGCGAGGTCCAGCGCCTCCCGCTGGCCGCTCCACCATCCACCTGCCACTCTGTCGTCGCCGCGCACACTTCTGCCTTCACCACTTGCACCTCTGTACTCGCCACCTACCTTCTGTACTCGCCACGTACACTGCGGTTTTCCCTGGCTCGAATCCCTCCGACCCTGTGCCGCACGTCTCTCCTGTTAACGCACCAGGACGATCATGACGCACTCGCCCCCCGTACTCACCTCTCACCACACACCTGCAGGGCTTCCTCTACAATGCCCTCTGTGCTATACGGCGCTTGGCTCACCAGACACGCACGGTCTCCAGATCACACACTGGGCGTATGATCACAATGATCACACACACACACACACACACACACACACACACACACACACACACACACCACACACACACACACACACACACACACACACACACACTACGTTCGACGAGCGTAGCTCTCATCCTGTAACTACACTTAGATAATTACACTGGGTTGTTGTTGTTTTAGATCCAGCTACTCGGAACATAAGTTCCAAGTAGCACGGGCTATGGTGACCCCGTAGTGGACTTACCTGGCACAGGAGCGGGGCAAGTAGCACGGGCTATGGTTAGCCTCGTCTGCACACACACTGGGGCTTTCGGGGCCTTATATACAGCAAAGGTGAGCCAATCTTGAATATGCATCCCCATTATTGAACCCTGAAAAAGGACAAGACCTACTTTGACTATGCATTAATCCGGACTAGTGACGCTTTCTTTAACAAATTAGATTACAGTTGAAGCAGAATTTACAAAATTTTACAAATTAAAAACTAAAGTATGAATGGAAAAATTGAGAGATCTTTAAATATACATACCTTTATTGGTTCAAATTCTTTCCCAGTAAATAACTATCGAGCCCCCGGAGGTATTTATAAATAAATCCAAACTTCAAAGTATTTTGAAAACTGCCGTGTATGTATTTTCATCAGTTCCTAAATACCTTTATACCACCGCTTACAGAACTATCGATTTATCTGATATGAGTTGGGACCAATGTGAGTCAAAGATCAGTATAATTTTGTAGTTGTTTCCATGTCAAATCTCCTAGTCCTCCATCTCTCATGATGGAGTCTCGTCTGGTCGTCTGGGTCCTCCACCTCTCATGATGGAGTCTCGTCTGGTCGCCTGGGTCCTCCATCTCTCATGATGGCGTCTCGTCTGGTCGTCTGGGTCCTCCATCTCTCATGATGGCGTTTCGTCTGGTCGTCTGGGTCCTCCATCTCTCATGATGGAGTCTCGTCTGGTCGTCTGGGTCCTCCACCTCTCATGATGGAGTCTCGTCTGGTCGTCTGGGTCCTCCATCTCTCATGATGGCGTCTCGTCTGGTCGTCTGGGTCCTCCATCTCTCATGATGGCGTCTCGTCTGGTCGTCTGGGTCCTCCATCTCTCATGATGGAGTCTCGTCTGGTCGTCTGGGTCCTCCACCTCTCATGATGGCGTCTCGTCTGGTCGTCTGGGTCCTCCACCTCTCATGATGGAGTCTTGCTTGGGTCTCGTCTGGTCGCCCAGGTTCAGTCCCCTATGATGGAGTCTCTCAAGAACCGGTACACTGCCGTTTGTCTATGATTTATTATAAAGTTTGGTCTGTAATTACAGGTGAAAGTACTAAATACAGTACTTGGATATAGTAGAGAGATAAAGTTTTGAAAAATTAGGAAATAAGAGGCATATGTAACGAAGGGGATATGATAGACAATGGTAAAGGAGGGAGATAAGAGTGAGACGGATGAAGGAGGAAGATAAGAGAGACAGATAAAAAAGGGAGATTAGAGAGAGATTCAACAGCAAATAAAGATAAATTTACTCATAAATGTTTAAACATTACTGTTTTTAACATTACCATACAAACATTAATATTTAATTAAACACAACTTACAAAAATCAAACTTGTTTTCCTCGACAAACTATTAACATAACATCAAACTAAATTTTTGTGCAAAGTTAAATTTTTTTGTAGTCGAAAGTGAGGCGGCGCATAAAACCAAAATTCTGTTCCATAAAAACCAAGTATGATTTAGGGCTCCAAAGCATAATTCCGAGAGCCGAGCATAATTATAATCCAAACAGTATGTAGTAACTGCCAATTTTGGTGAGGAGGACTCCTAGCCCAACCTGTTCAGGGGATGAACTTTACTCCGTCAATAAGGTTTATCCTTTTTTATATTTTTAGAGAATTTACATCAGGAATTGTAGTGTTTCTTTTATAAGTTTAAAAATATAAAATAACAATCTTGTTATTAGCTTATTTGTTGTGTTTTACGTGGGATTTCAAAACTATAAAATTCAGACTTTTTGTTTTTCAAAATATACGATATTCAGGTCTGATTGTGATGGACACTAGAATATTATCCATTTAGGCTGCAGGTTCAAGTTATTGCTTACTGACTTTGAAATACTGCTGATATTTTTCATGTAACAAGAACGCGATTAGTTTAAAACAAAAGGGATATGTAATGTTTTAGTCTTGTTGCTACTCAGGTTAATATTCCACAGATCATACCTTGCGATAGGCAGTTAGTGGCTCTGAAAGATATCTTAAATGAGTTTTCATTAATGCCAGGTAGTGTGTGTGTGTGTGTGTGTGTGTGTGTGTGTGTGTGTGTGTGTGTGTGTGTGTGTGTGTGTGTTGTGTACTCACCTATTTGTGCTTGCGGGGGTTGAGCTCTGGCTCTTTGGTCAGTGTGTGTGTGTGTGTGTACTCACCTAGTTGTGTCTGCAGGATCGAGCATTGACTCTTGGATCCCGCCTGATGTGTGTGTGGATGTGTGGTGTGTGTGGTGTGGATGTGTGTGTGGTGTGGATGTGTGTGTGTGTGTGTGTGTGTGTGTGTGTGTGTGTGTGTGTGTGTGTGTGTGTGTGTGTGTGTGTGTGTGTGTTGTGTGTGTTGTGTGTGTGTGAGCCATGCCATAAAAGATGGACCCGCCAGGGTGGCAAGAGCGTCTCTATGCCGCTGGAGGGTCTCCAACAAATTATCTCTCAGTGTGAGTTGGTCGTCCGAGCCGCGCGGGGCTCTGCCACTCCTTCCTAGTAGTCGCTCCCCGGGATCTACTCATTCAACCTCACTATCTTGATGTGTTCTTGAGCTCATTGTGTGTGTTGAACCGGGCTAATGTGTCGAGTGTGAAGCGTGAGTGAATCAGAAGTGGATATTTGTGTTTGTGGCCGAAAGGAGGACTTATTGCGGGTAAGTGATATTGTGTGTGTTTTGAAGCTGTATGGATCGTGCTGGTACTAAAGTGGATCACGTCTGGTATCACACGGCTCTAAATGGACGTAAATAGGCTTAAGCATTGCCTCTTATCCATAATTACTGGGTATTATTATCGGTGACTCGAGTTGCCTTTGTACTGAAGCAATCAGTGCATGGACAATCAAATATTAATGGATTCACCTGCGGCAATGAATTAAGAGCTACAGGTGTCGCTTCGTGGTGTGGTTGGGAGCTAGACTGGAGAGAAGCCTTCTTAAACACCAGTTTTTACGACTTTATTTTACGTCTTATAATCCAATGCCGTCCGCATAGTGCGTCTGAAAATGTAGCTTCGTATAATCCTCGCAACATTGTGATAAGAAAAACAGTTTCCAAATGCCAGCCATTGCTTTGCAGTGTATCTTTATAATTACAAGATGGAATTGGTGAGTGTGAGGGGGCAGTTTTGCTGGTCTGGTCTGTAATCAGGCGAGCGTACCCGTATTTATCATTTACTGTCGCATAAAAGTAGTTAGACTACAGATTAAAAAAAGGTAATTGTTTCAAAATGAGAAGATAACTATTATACGTGGGAATTCACATGCAGTCTCACTTGGTTTGTGACAATATGAACACCATATCTCAGAGTTATACAATATGTGAAATTGATAACATTTCACACACATACACAATATATATATACAGTATATATATATATATATATATATATATATATATATTATATATATAATAATATAATATATATATATAATATATATTATTATATATTTATATTTATATTTATTTTATTTTAGGTTTTTATTTATTTATTTGTGCTGCATATTTAACGAGCAAAACTGGTTTGGTGTTATCAGGAGGAGCGAGAGTGGGGTGGTGGGGGGAGGAGGGGGAAGATGGAAGCTGTCTCATGTCTGCAGCTGCCCCCAAGTTACCCTGTATTACGTCTCCTCCTGCGTCTGTTGCTTGTTCCCCGTCACGGGATCCTTGCTTCCTGCACCCGCTCGTGTACAGGAGTTGCTCGCTGGTTATCTTGACAGATACATGCATCAACGGCAGCCTCGCCATTATTATTGAAGATGCGGGCTTATTAGTATAGGGATTATAAAGGATTAGTGCCGTTTTAATTTACATTAAAATGAGTAATTGAAGTTGACTTTTATGTTATTTGGTTGCCCTTGACGCGTAGATCTACTGTATTTTTACTGGAATGGTAATACTGGAAAATGTAAGAAGGATGTTCTGGTAGACGGGAAATTGTACTTGTCAGAATTAAAAGAAAAAGGGGTGATGTTACGAACTTGCATAAGTTTATCTTTAATCTGTATTCAGTTGTTTTGTTGAATTAAGCTACGGTTAGACAAGACCACCCTACGGTAGCATAGAAAGTATTTTTCGTTTAATTCTTTGGGAATTTCTTTAGTCGTGGCGATTATCGATGAAGCAGGTTAGTTAATCTCAATTCACACTTTTACGAAATTCGTTTTCCACTGACGCATAATTTTATGCCTCCTTGTTATATTTATTTTCATTATTGATGCAAATTTTATTTATTTATTGCCAAGTGCAAGTAAGTGGTGCATTCAGTGACGCCATCTTAATTTTAAGAAATATAATTTAATTTGAGTTCTGAGGAAATTCAATTGTACTGTATATGGAAAGCTATCTGAATGTATAGAGAATGGAATTGTGATTATCACAAACTGCAATGTTTGATTGACTTCAGGCTATATTGAATGCAGTGTTTTATAGAACCTATAGGATGCAAGTTTTATGAAACCTATTGTATGCAATGTTTTTGTCAAACTTATAGGATGCAATATTATACAGAACTTATTGGATGTAACATTATACAGAACTTATAGGATGCAACATTATACAGAACTTATAGGATGCAACGTTTTATTGAAAAGAATACCTGCCATGATATAAATTTGATGGTGCAGAATTAAAGACAACATTGTTACACGGAATGCAGAAATTTATGCGTTTTGCCAGATACATACTTTATATATAATTGTTACTTTTAAATAAAAACCTTATTTAAGTTTTGCAGTTTAACCTTGGTACTTTCAAAAGAAAGTTAAACAGCTTAAAAATATACTAATTTTTCTTTACGGTACATCATATCAACGCTTTTATTAGTCAGGAAGTGGTTAGGCTTCATTGATCGATTAATTTAGCTGATTTATACAAATCATTAAACTTATTTAATGTCCAAAAATGTGCTGAAACGTTAGAACATAACACTGTAGAAGGTATCCAATTTGGCTACTCTTTATTAACATTGATTACATATACATAATCCACTTAACATGGTCTTTCCCACCACTTTTAGTGAAAGATACTATGAATACACTGAGAGAGATGTAATTTCAATTTTCGGTGGATTGTATATAAAGGGCTTACTTTATAGTATAGGTTTGAAATAGTATGTTCAAGACTAAAGTATTTTTGCTGGTTGGTCATTAAAACTATTGTGGTGGCCTTGATAACCCTCCCCTCCTGAGGTTAATGGCCTTAAGATCAACACCATGAACATTTCTAAGCATTATGAAATTATTCGCATATAGATGGGGAAGGGGGTGGTACTCACACGTTCTTCACATATGCCGAAAATATAAAGTTTATTAGATTATAAAATATTTGTATCTTTTTATGTTTATATCATTCAAAGATATGTATATATTTTACAAACTGTTATCTTTGTCATTATTACTAACGGTATTTAATTGTTACTTAATTCTTCCCTTCATTATATCATTATATAAAAAATAACAATCTTTAATGAAATAACCAGCAGTATTGATAATTAACATTGTAATACTGTACTCGAACCTTCAAATTAATGCTTTGTTGTCAAGGAAAGAGCTTGCAGGCTCCAATGAGATTGTTTGCGGTAGGCTGATAGTCTCCCATGCCATCGTATTGCAGCCATGTTTGATACTAAATCCGTGTTCCTTTAAAACTAATTGCTATACTTTTACGGCGTGAAAATCATTAAGATCTGAGAAAGGGATTTGGGCGAGCAAGTTGGTAGGAAGAACGGTTCCGCGCGCCCCCAAGCGCAGGATTCACAATTGATCTTGATATATAAATCACCATAGAATATTATAAGACTGCAGAGGTATTCGCTAGTTTTTATTGTGCAACATCTCTAATTAGTTGTCAAACATTCTCCTATCAGCGGTTACAAGCGTAGACAATGTAGAGCTCATTAATACATGTAGTAAATGCCATTATTGACAGTTCTGAAAAGAGCGACCTGAAGTCTATCTTTACCTAACGCCATTTAGGTCTAGCGTTATATGTTCCTTAATAAGCTAGTAGACGTAAGCTAGTATATTCATCATCCTCAATGATGAATAAATATTCCTCATAGATGCATAAATATTTCTAATTGATTCATAGATATTCCTCAGTGATAAGGAACATATTACTCAGACACGAATACCACCTCTCCACACGGTCGTGATTAAAAATGGTGATGGTTCTGAGAGCCACTGGTCTACGGGTGCAGGTGGTAATCTCAAGAAACTCAGGAAATATTTGTGTGTGTGTGTGTGTGTCGTAGGGCATCAAAAGTCACCCGGGATGTATCAGTGCTCAAAATCTACCGCTTCCCTGGATTAAGAAAAGCCGGAGAACTCTGAATTGGTGATTGTTGACCAGACCACACACTAGAAGTTGAAGGGACGACGACGTTTCGGTCCGTCCTGGACCATTCTCAAGTCGATTGAGAATGCACCTCTGAATTGGTGTTCCACAGCTTTGTGAAGCAGCTCTTGAGTGTCGCCTGTTTGTCGTAAAATATATTAAAATGCAATTAAAGTTTCTAGTAAATGAAATTATAATCTATTTAATAGGGTAAGAATCCTAGGAGCGAGTTGTAAATAACCCATTGATGAAATGCTCTACATGTCTTGTTGGGTTAGAAATGTATATATAATATACTGTAGTATAATTTGCAATATTTTCCCTAAATCCCCCTCCCCCCAAAATAATAAAAACATTGTTAGGCCTCTAGGGTTCGCAGTTTTTCATAATTGAATATAGTAAAGATGTAATAATTGTAACATGCAAAAATAGAAAGACAATAGCCCATGCCTATGGTCTAATTTCATTTGCTCAGTATCAGTTGTTTAAATAATATTGTTTTAGAATATGCTCTTAATTGTTGGCAATGACAGCAATGATACGAAGAGGTCTTTCAGATTAATATTGGAGGAAAGGATGATTGAATCTCGCTGAGAGCGCCCAGTTGTGCCAATTGTTGTTCTATTGAAGTACAGTACAGGTAAAAAAAAAAGTTGTGCCTACTGAAGGCAGTATACAATGAAGTATATTCGTTCATATATCACGCTAAGAGTTTGAATTCTGTAGCAAGATTGAAGAAATTCAGGAAATAAATAGAAAATATTATATTGATATTTAAAATAAGCTCATTGTTCTGCAAAAAGACTAGTAGAGAACAAAGCACGGATTATAGCAGGATATGTCTGCATAAAGTAGACGATTGTGTGAGAGCCTTAGGCGGTTATGCCTAGGAACTGTTGAAAACAGAGTAAGTCTGGTGTATAAATTGGTGTATGAAGCTATTGTATCCAACAATAGTTTCAGTGCTGTGGCATAGCCTAGGCTAGTGACCGTGGTGCATGTAATACAGTGACCTGGCTCTGTCCTTTATTTTGAATATGGAATGGACAATAAGATTATCAGTAGAAGCTTGATGCTCATTTGTGTAGGCAAGGCCTATTGGAAACCTGTCTAGTGTGTTGCATGTAGTACTGTATTTTGGCGTTGGGACGTTGTGTGACTTGTCCAGTTATCTGACTAGTAGTCTAGCTCATATATGGCGTTGCCTGTATACAAATTGCCTGTGTCCAGTATCAGAATTTGTTTTAATTTTCACACATAGCCTATAACTGCTGCATCAGACCTATTAGTCTAGCTCATATATGGCGTTGCCTGTATACAAATTGCCTGTGTCCAGTATCAGAATTTGTTTTAATTTTCACACATAGCCTATAACTGCTGCATCAGACCTATGTCTTAACCTGACAAGGCATGCGTTTGCGCATACGGTACAGCGAGACACATGGCTGCAAATGGGTACCTTACCTTACCTTACGTTGAGGTGTTTCTGGGTCCCCGCTCTATATTATGTCGAGAGATCCAACAAGTATTATAGCTGTAGATGGATATGTTGAACCATTCAACAAGCATCCTAACTGCAGGTGGGTATTTTGAGCCGACAAATTCAAGAATAACAAACCGTTGTGGTGCTTTGTTATGACTGGAGTAGCCTAAAACTTGGATGCGGCGTACTCATGTGCACCCAATAGGCCATGCACCCTAGCCTAGCTCCTGAGCTGAGCGTTGTAGCAAAGCATGTTCTTGTGTATGCAACAAAGAGTCAAGGGCCTGTGGAGTGTAGTGGTGCGGGCGGTGCGACTGGTGGGAGCATTAAACAGGGAGGTGGTTGTGTCGACGCTGGGGGGCTGCTGGCTTGATTGTCTCTCATTAAGTAACTCGCTCTTGCAACTCCACTGGCCTGTGGCGGCTCCAGGGACCTTTGCTTGGAATTTGTATTTTAATATTTTCCTAATAAATTTGTTTCTATCGGTCTCCTTTGGCTATGTTTTGGTAGAAGTTCAAATTGGCCAAGAGAAAGACAGGGATAAGTTGCAGGAGAGCTGCACATTATTAGGTTACGTCGCCTTGAAGCCTCACATTAATATCATTCATATACAAATTATACAGCAGTTGACAGTCCCTCAGAGTAATCAACTCCATGATGAGCTCAACCCTCCAAGTCTGTATATACAGTGCCTCCAGATGGGTTTTGCATCTTTTCTTCTGATGATATCAGAAAGGTTGCTTAAAACTTGACTATACTTGCTTATGGTAATATTTTTTGAAAAATGTGAATAAGGGTGAATTGGTTGTAAAAGAAAAGTAAACATAAAAGGCCCTGACTGATTAATTCCTCCCCTATGGAATACACTATATTTGTAATTACAGTAGCTGATCTTGCTGGTATTGGGCGTGGTGTGTTGAAATGAAACAGAATATAGACTGGTATATAACACAATAGACGAAGAAATTGATGCTCTGTGAGTTCCGACTTATTAATAATGAAGATCAGCGGTGCACTTTAAATAAATATGCAAACCTGAAACCGAATTTGGTTTTGGCAAATATCACTGAAACACATTTATCTGTTACCCAGGCTCGAAAGACGCCATTTGTATTAATGTATGCATGTTTGTATTTACATAATTTGTTTCTTCATGTGTATGTATGAATGAATACATGCATGTACACGTGTAGGAATGCATGTAGATGCTTGTGTATATGTATATTTATATCTTGGGGGGGGGGGAGTTAAGCCGCTCAAGAAAGTATATATAAAAAAGAGCACCACGAAGCATTTCAGCTCCTTGATTCTTCAGCCATTCATTTCCTCCAGTACTTGGCCTCATGTTGGAAATTTGCCAGCACATGAGCCGGCCCCTCCTCTCCCCCCCTCCCCATATGCCCACCCATCCCACCCACCCCACACCATCTCTCTAGTCCCTCATCTCTGCCCCTCGGCCCACCCCCTCCCATGCACACATGGACACACACACACACACACACACACACACACACACACACACACACACACACACACACACACACATATACACACACACACACACACACACACACATACATACATAAATAAATAAATATATTGAGTAAGGGGAGATCATGTCTCTCTCTCTCTCTCTCTCTCTCTCTCTCTCTCTCTCTCTCTCTCTCTCTCTCTCTCTCTCTCTCTCTCTCTCTCTCTCTCTCTGTTGATTGCTCTCTTTATACCTTGGAAGGATGGTAAGCAAGTGGTATGGGACTACACGTGCGCTGCCACACTGGCCAGTACCTACCTCCACTACAGCACACGTGAAAGCGGTGGTGTTGCTTCTTTCAGGGAATCGCAGAAAATTATTAAATACAGAGGTCTAGCACACTGCTACAGCTTTGTTCCGATCGGCTCGGAGACCCTCGGTTCGTGGGGAAAATGTGCATTGAAGTTCCTGAAGGAATTGGGGGACAAATTGATCAGCGCTACAAAAGACCAGAGAGCAAAAAGTTTCTTGTTCCAGCGCCTCAGTGTTGCGATTCAGAGGGAAAATGCCTGTTGCGTCTTGGGCACTAGTCCAACTTCAGAGGAATTCGAAGAAGTGTTTGACTTGCAACAATGATCGAACCCGTCTGTGACATTCATCAATGTTTCCCATTGTTGTGTTTTTCAAGAGATCCATAACCTTTAAGCACCTTTTTGCATTATTATTTTTGTATCAACCCATGTATATCTTGTAACCATCAAATGCATAATAAAGCACAAAAAATAAAAAAGGAAGGGGGTGGTAGGAGAGAAGCATACAGAAACTGTATTGGAGGGGATCTAAACATTCCCTCTAATGCGTTATGCGTGGTTTCCTCCGAGGCTATGGGTCCCCCTTCTTCCAGCTAGAGGTATATATTATATTATATATATATATATATATATATATTATATATATATATATATATATATATATATTGCAACAGTTTTGGATGAGGTGAACAAACTTTTGACCAACACAAGACAGAACACGGTGCAATGGGTATAAATTGGATAAATGAGAGGGAAGAATGGAAGTAACTGCAAAGGGCCTATTGGCTCATACTTCCTCTTGATGTTTCTATATTGGCACGGAGTCTTGAAGTGGGTAGAATAGTTGTGCATTAATTGGTTGTTGATTGCTGGTGATGACTTTTTGATATGTAGTGCCTCGCAGATGTCAAGCCGCCTGCTATCGCTGTATCTATCGATGATTTCTGTGTTATTTGTTAAGACTTCTTTGGTGATGGTCTGGTTATGGGAAGAGATTATATGTTCCTTGATGGAGCCCTGTTGCTTATACATTGTTAATCGCCTGGAAAGAGATGTTGTTGTCTTGCCTATATACTGAGTTCTTTGGAGCGTACAGTCCCCAAGTGGGCATTTGAAGGCATAGACGACGTTAGTCTCTTTCAAGGCGTTCTGCTTTGTGCCTGGAGAGTTTTTCATGAGTAGGTTGGCCGTTTCTTTTCTGGCAAAAAGATATCCAGAGACATTGCCGTAGCCATACACAGACTCAGACTTGGTTACAAGTGCTGCTGGGAGGTAATGAACCCAATAGTTAAAGAGTGTCACATCTGTGAAACTGAAGCAGAGGCGCCACTATTGCACTACTTACTGGAATGTGAAGCTACTGAACCCCTGCGCATCAAACTCAACATTAATCCAACGACAGCAGCTGCATTAGATGCACATTCCACCGCGACTACAATGATTAGAAAAGCTGTTGAGGAATGGGACTCATTAGTGAGCATTCTGCATCTACCTCCGCCACCAAGATAATGTTAATAAAACAAGATTAAAACCAGTGCACTAAAACAGAAGCGATAAATAAGCAGGGAAAAAGGAGAAGTCCTCTCCTCCATTTTAAACTTAGACCCAAATATCACAGGAAAAAGGTTATCATGTATAACCAAACTCAATTACGGGCTCACCATAGTCCGTGCTACATGGACACTTCGTCCTGAGTAGCTAAATCTTTAACAACAACAACAATGTTAGCATTAAGTAAAACTCTGTTTTCAGGTTACAGTTGTGTGTGTGTAAACTAAAGTCTTTGAAAATGTAATAAGTTATTACGATACGCGTTCAAGCTTCGCGTCAGACTAGAAATAAAAATGAATTTTGGAGAATTGATTTTTCAATTACCATCGACAGTAAAAAGGAACATAAGAAATATTGAGAAAATTCGTGTTAGAATTATTAATCTTACTTTTTCGGTCATATTTAACAACATATGTTTACAAGAAAGACTGCTACCAATATATATATATATATATAATATATATATATATAATATATTATATATATATTATATAGATATATATATATATATATATATATATATATGTCGTACCTAGTAGCCAGAACTCACTTCTCAGCCTACTATTCAAGGCCCGATTTGCCTAATAAGCCAAGTTTTCCTGAATTAATATATTTACTATAATTTTTTTCTTATGAAATGATAAAGCAACCCTTTTCTCTATGTATGAGGTCAATTTTTTTTTATTGGAGTTAAAATTAACGTAGATATATGACCGAACCTAACCAACCCTACCTAACCTAACCTAACCTATATTTATAGGTAAGGTTAGGTTAGGTAGCCAAAAAAAGCTAGGTTAGGTTAGGTTAGGTAGGTTAGGTAGACGAAAAAACATTAATTCATGAAAACTTGGCTTATTAGGCAAATCGGGCCTTGAATAGTAGGCTGAGAAGTGCGTTCTGGCTATTAGGTACGACATATATATATATATATATATATATATATATATATATATATATATATATATATATATATATATATATATATATATATATATATATTTTTTTTTTTTTTTGAGGGTACCACCTCTGGTGCCAATGTGGGGACCCATAGCCTCGGAGAAGAAAATAAAAAGTATTCAGAGGAGACCTTGTGGTTTCTCACTGAACACTAATATTATCTTCTATATATATATATATATATATATATATATATATATATATATATTATATATATATATATATATATATATATATATGTCGTACCTAGTAGCCAGAACTCACTTCTCAGCCTACTATGCAAGGCCCGATTTGCCTAATAAGCTAAGTTTTCATGAATTAATGTTTTTTCGTCTACCTAACCTACCTAACCTAACCTAACCTAGCTTTTTTGGCTACCTAACCTAACCTTACATATAAATATAGGTTAGGTTAGGTTTGGTAGGGTTGGTTAGGTTCGGTCATATATCTACGTTTATTTTAACTCCAATAAAAAAAATTGACCTCATACATAGTGAAAAGGGAAGCTTTATCATTTCATAAGAAAATAATTATAGTAAATATATTAATTCAGGAAAACTTCGCTTATTAGGCAAATCGGGCCTTGAATAGTAGGCTGAGAAGTGAGTTCTGGCTACTAGGTACGACATATATATATATATATATATATATATATATATATATATATATATATATATATATATATATATATATATATAAATATATATATATAAAATAGTCTAATAGGGGGTATAGGTGTTGTGTTAGTTGTCTCTTCAGAGGTTGCATGGCTTTTCACTTTCCTTCTTATGATGTCTTCGACGAAACCATTGGAGAAGCCGTTGTTGA
>NC_091159.1:12763307-12798307 GCF_040958095.1 Procambarus clarkii | reverse complement strand
ACTGTAACAAGAACAACACTGAAACAAGAACAACACTGTAACAAGACAACACTGTAACAAGACAACACTGTAACAAGACAACACTGTAACAAGACAACACTGTAACAAGAAAACACTGTAACAAGACAACACTGTAACAAGACAACACTGTAACAAGACAACACTGTAACAAGAAAACACTGTAACAAGACAACACTGTAACAAGACAACACTGTAGCAAGAACAACACTGTAACAAGAACAACACTGAAACAAGAACAACACTGTAACAAGACAACACTGTAACAAGACAACACTGTAACAAGAACAACACTGTAACAAGACAACACTGTAACAAGACAACACTGTAACAAGACAACACTGTAACAAGACAACACTGTAACAAGAACAACACTGTAACAAGACAACACTGTAACAAGACAACACTGTAACAAGACAACACTGTAACAAGACAACACTGTAACAAGACAACACTGTAACAAGAACAACACTGTAACAAGACAACACTGTAACAAGACAACACTGTAACAAGACAACACTGTAACAAGACAACACTGTAGCAAGAACAACACTGTAACAAGACAACACTGTAACAAGACAACACTGTAACAAGAACAACACTGTAACAAGAACAACACTGTAACAAGAACAACACTGTAACAAGACAACACTGTAACAAGAACAACACTGTAACAAGACAACACTGTAACAAGACAGCACTGTAACAAGACAACACTGTAACAAGACAACACTGTAACAAGACAACACTGTAACAAGAACAACACTGTAACAAGACAACACTGTAACAAGACAACACTGTAACAAGACAACACTGTAACAAGACAACACTGTAACAAGACAACACTGTAACAAGAACAACACTGTAACAAGACAACACTGTAACAAGACAACACTGTAACAAGACAACACTGGAACAAGACAACACTGTAGCAAGAACAACACTGTAACAAGACAACACTGTAACAAGACAACACTGTAATAAGAACAACACTGTAACAAGACAACACTGTAACAAGACAACACTGTAACAAGACAACACTGTAACAAGACAACACTGTAACAAGAAAACACTGTAACAAGACAACACTGTAACAAGACAACACTGTAACAAGACAACACTGTAGCAAGAACAACACTGTAACAAGAACAACACTGAAACAAGAACAACACTGTAACAAGACAACACTGTAACAAGACAACACTGTAACAAGAACAACACTGTAACAAGACAACACTGTAGCAAGAACAACACTGTAACAAGAACAACACTGAAACAAGAACAACACTGTAACAAGACAACACTGTAACAAGACAACACTGTAACAAGACAACACTGTAACAAGACAACACTGTAACAAGAAAACACTGTAACAAGACAACACTGTAACAAGACAACACTGTAACAAGACAACACTGTAACAAGAAAACACTGTAACAAGACAACACTGTAACAAGACAACACTGTAGCAAGAACAACACTGTAACAAGAACAACACTGAAACAAGAACAACACTGTAACAAGACAACACTGTAACAAGACAACACTGTAACAAGAACAACACTGTAACAAGACAACACTGTAACAAGACAACACTGTAACAAGACAACACTGTAACAAGACAACACTGTAACAAGAACAACACTGTAACAAGACAACACTGTAACAAGACAACACTGTAACAAGACAACACTGTAACAAGACAACACTGTAACAAGACAACACTGTAACAAGAACAACACTGTAACAAGACAACACTGTAACAAGACAACACTGTAACAAGACAACACTGTAACAAGACAACACTGTAGCAAGAACAACACTGTAACAAGACAACACTGTAACAAGACAACACTGTAACAAGAACAACACTGTAACAAGAACAACACTGTAACAAGAACAACACTGTAACAAGACAACACTGTAACAAGAACAACACTGTAACAAGACAACACTGTAACAAGACAGCACTGTAACAAGACAACACTGTAACAAGACAACACTGTAACAAGACAACACTGTAACAAGAACAACACTGTAACAAGACAACACTGTAACAAGACAACACTGTAACAAGACAACACTGTAACAAGACAACACTGTAACAAGACAACACTGTAACAAGAACAACACTGTAACAAGACAACACTGTAACAAGACAACACTGTAACAAGACAACACTGTAACAAGACAACACTGTAGCAAGAACAACACTGTAACAAGACAACACTGTAACAAGACAACACTGTAATAAGAACAACACTGTAACAAGACAACACTGTAACAAGACAACACTGTAACAAGACAACACTGTAACAAGACAACACTGTAACAAGAACAACACTGTAACAAGAACAACACTGTAACAAGAACAACACTGTAACAAGACAACACTGTAACAAGAACAACACTGTAACAAGACAACACTGTAACAAGACAGCACTGTAACAAGACAACACTGTAACAAGACAACACTGTAACAAGAACAACACTGTAACAAGACAACACTGTAACAAGACAACACTGTAACAAGACAACACTGTAACAAGACAACACTGTAGCAAGAACAACACTGTAACAAGACAACACTGTAACAAGACAACACTGTAACAAGAACAACACTGTAACAAGAACAACACTGTAACAAGAACAACACTGTAACAAGACAACACTGTAACAAGAACAACACTGTAACAAGAACAACACTGTAACAAGACAACACTGTAACAAGACAGCACTGTAACAAGACAACACTGTAACAAGACAACACTGTAACAAGAACAACACTGTAACAAGACAACACTGTAACAAGACAACACTGTAACAAGACAACACTGTAACAAGACAACACTGTAACAAGACAACACTGTAACAAGAACAACACTGTAACAAGACAACACTGTAACAAGACAACACTGTAACAAGACAACACTGTAACAAGACAACACTGTAGCAAGAACAACACTGTAACAAGAACAACACTGTAATAAGAACAACACTGTAACAAGACAACACTGTAACAAGACAACACTGTAACAAGACAACACTGTAACAAGACAACACTGTAACAAGAACAACACTGTAACAAGAACAACACTGTAACAAGAACAACACTGTAACAAGACAACATTGTAACAAGAACAACACTGTAACAAGACAACACTGTAACAAGACAGCACTGTAACAAGACAACACTGTAACAAGACAACACTGTAACAAGAACAACACTGTAACAAGACAACACTGTAACAAGACAACACTGTAACAAGACAACACTGTAACAAGACAACACTGTAGCAAGAACAACACTGTAACAAGACAACACTGTAACAAGACAACACTGTAACAAGAACAACACTGTAACAAGAACAACACTGTAACAAGAACAACACTGTAACAAGACAACACTGTAACAAGAACAACACTGTAACAAGACAACACTGTAACAAGACAGCACTGTAACAAGACAACACTGTAACAAGACAACACTGTAACAAGACAACACTGTAACAAGAACAACACTGTAACAAGACAACACTGTAACAAGACAACACTGTAACAAGACAACACTGTAACAAGACAACACTGTAACAAGACAACACTGTAACAAGAACAACACTGTAACAAGACAACACTGTAACAAGACAACACTGTAACAAGACAACACTGTAACAAGACAACACTGTAGCAAGAACAACACTGTAACAAGACAACACTGTAACAAGACAACACTGTAATAAGAACAACACTGTAACAAGACAACACTGTAACAAGACAACACTGTAACAAGACAACACTGTAACAAGACAACACTGTAACAAGAAAACACTGTAACAAGACAACACTGTAACAAGACAACACTGTAACAAGACAACACTGTAGCAAGAACAACACTGTAACAAGAACAACACTGAAACAAGAACAACACTGTAACAAGACAACACTGTAACAAGACAACACTGTAACAAGAACAACACTGTAACAAGACAACACTGTAGCAAGAACAACACTGTAACAAGAACAACACTGAAACAAGAACAACACTGTAACAAGACAACACTGTAACAAGACAACACTGTAACAAGACAACACTGTAACAAGACAACACTGTAACAAGAAAACACTGTAACAAGACAACACTGTAACAAGACAACACTGTAACAAGACAACACTGTAACAAGAAAACACTGTAACAAGACAACACTGTAACAAGACAACACTGTAGCAAGAACAACACTGTAACAAGAACAACACTGAAACAAGAACAACACTGTAACAAGACAACACTGTAACAAGACAACACTGTAACAAGAACAACACTGTAACAAGACAACACTGTAACAAGACAACACTGTAACAAGACAACACTGTAACAAGACAACACTGTAACAAGAACAACACTGTAACAAGACAACACTGTAACAAGACAACACTGTAACAAGAACAACACTGTAACAAGAACAACACTGTAACAAGAACAACACTGTAACAAGACAACACTGTAACAAGAACAACACTGTAACAAGACAACACTGTAACAAGACAGCACTGTAACAAGACAACACTGTAACAAGACAACACTGTAACAAGACAACACTGTAACAAGAACAACACTGTAACAAGACAACACTGTAACAAGACAACACTGTAACAAGACAACACTGTAACAAGACAACACTGTAACAAGACAACACTGTAACAAGAACAACACTGTAACAAGACAACACTGTAACAAGACAACACTGTAACAAGACAACACTGTAACAAGACAACACTGTAGCAAGAACAACACTGTAACAAGACAACACTGTAACAAGACAACACTGTAATAAGAACAACACTGTAACAAGACAACACTGTAACAAGACAACACTGTAACAAGACAACACTGTAACAAGACAACACTGTAACAAGAAAACACTGTAACAAGACAACACTGTAACAAGACAACACTGTAACAAGACAACACTGTAGCAAGAACAACACTGTAACAAGAACAACACTGAAACAAGAACAACACTGTAACAAGACAACACTGTAACAAGACAACACTGTAACAAGAACAACACTGTAACAAGACAACACTGTAGCAAGAACAACACTGTAACAAGAACAACACTGAAACAAGAACAACACTGTAACAAGACAACACTGTAACAAGACAACACTGTAACAAGACAACACTGTAACAAGACAACACTGTAACAAGAAAACACTGTAACAAGACAACACTGTAACAAGACAACACTGTAACAAGACAACACTGTAACAAGAAAACACTGTAACAAGACAACACTGTAACAAGACAACACTGTAGCAAGAACAACACTGTAACAAGAACAACACTGAAACAAGAACAACACTGTAACAAGACAACACTGTAACAAGACAACACTGTAACAAGAACAACACTGTAACAAGACAACACTGTAACAAGACAACACTGTAACAAGACAACACTGTAACAAGACAACACTGTAACAAGAACAACACTGTAACAAGACAACACTGTAACAAGACAACACTGTAACAAGACAACACTGTAACAAGACAACACTGTAACAAGACAACACTGTAACAAGAACAACACTGTAACAAGACAACACTGTAACAAGACAACACTGTAACAAGACAACACTGTAACAAGACAACACTGTAGCAAGAACAACACTGTAACAAGACAACACTGTAACAAGACAACACTGTAACAAGAACAACACTGTAACAAGAACAACACTGTAACAAGAACAACACTGTAACAAGACAACACTGTAACAAGAACAACACTGTAACAAGACAACACTGTAACAAGACAGCACTGTAACAAGACAACACTGTAACAAGACAACACTGTAACAAGACAACACTGTAACAAGAACAACACTGTAACAAGACAACACTGTAACAAGACAACACTGTAACAAGACAACACTGTAACAAGACAACACTGTAACAAGACAACACTGTAACAAGAACAACACTGTAACAAGACAACACTGTAACAAGACAACACTGTAACAAGACAACACTGTAACAAGACAACACTGTAGCAAGAACAACACTGTAACAAGACAACACTGTAACAAGACAACACTGTAATAAGAACAACACTGTAACAAGACAACACTGTAACAAGACAACACTGTAACAAGACAACACTGTAACAAGACAACACTGTAACAAGAACAACACTGTAACAAGAACAACACTGTAACAAGAACAACACTGTAACAAGACAACACTGTAACAAGAACAACACTGTAACAAGACAACACTGTAACAAGACAGCACTGTAACAAGACAACACTGTAACAAGACAACACTGTAACAAGAACAACACTGTAACAAGACAACACTGTAACAAGACAACACTGTAACAAGACAACACTGTAACAAGACAACACTGTAGCAAGAACAACACTGTAACAAGACAACACTGTAACAAGACAACACTGTAACAAGAACAACACTGTAACAAGAACAACACTGTAACAAGAACAACACTGTAACAAGACAACACTGTAACAAGAACAACACTGTAACAAGACAACACTGTAACAAGACAGCACTGTAACAAGACAACACTGTAACAAGACAACACTGTAACAAGACAACACTGTAACAAGAACAACACTGTAACAAGACAACACTGTAACAAGACAACACTGTAACAAGACAACACTGTAACAAGACAACACTGTAACAAGACAACACTGTAACAAGAACAACACTGTAACAAGACAACACTGTAACAAGACAACACTGTAACAAGACAACACTGTAACAAGACAACACTGTAGCAAGAACAACACTGTAACAAGACAACACTGTAACAAGACAACACTGTAATAAGAACAACACTGTAACAAGACAACACTGTAACAAGACAACACTGTAACAAGACAACACTGTAACAAGACAACACTGTAACAAGAAAACACTGTAACAAGACAACACTGTAACAAGACAACACTGTAACAAGACAACACTGTAGCAAGAACAACACTGTAACAAGAACAACACTGAAACAAGAACAACACTGTAACAAGACAACACTGTAACAAGACAACACTGTAACAAGAACAACACTGTAACAAGACAACACTGTAGCAAGAACAACACTGTAACAAGAACAACACTGAAACAAGAACAACACTGTAACAAGACAACACTGTAACAAGACAACACTGTAACAAGACAACACTGTAACAAGACAACACTGTAACAAGAAAACACTGTAACAAGACAACACTGTAACAAGACAACACTGTAACAAGACAACACTGTAACAAGAAAACACTGTAACAAGACAACACTGTAACAAGACAACACTGTAGCAAGAACAACACTGTAACAAGAACAACACTGAAACAAGAACAACACTGTAACAAGACAACACTGTAACAAGACAACACTGTAACAAGAACAACACTGTAACAAGACAACACTGTAACAAGACAACACTGTAACAAGACAACACTGTAACAAGACAACACTGTAACAAGAACAACACTGTAACAAGACAACACTGTAACAAGACAACACTGTAACAAGACAACACTGTAACAAGACAACACTGTAACAAGACAACACTGTAACAAGAACAACACTGTAACAAGACAACACTGTAACAAGACAACACTGTAACAAGACAACACTGTAACAAGACAACACTGTAGCAAGAACAACACTGTAACAAGACAACACTGTAACAAGACAACACTGTAACAAGAACAACACTGTAACAAGAACAACACTGTAACAAGAACAACACTGTAACAAGACAACACTGTAACAAGAACAACACTGTAACAAGACAACACTGTAACAAGACAGCACTGTAACAAGACAACACTGTAACAAGACAACACTGTAACAAGACAACACTGTAACAAGAACAACACTGTAACAAGACAACACTGTAACAAGACAACACTGTAACAAGACAACACTGTAACAAGACAACACTGTAACAAGACAACACTGTAACAAGAACAACACTGTAACAAGACAACACTGTAACAAGACAACACTGTAACAAGACAACACTGTAACAAGACAACACTGTAGCAAGAACAACACTGTAACAAGACAACACTGTAACAAGACAACACTGTAATAAGAACAACACTGTAACAAGACAACACTGTAACAAGACAACACTGTAACAAGACAACACTGTAACAAGACAACACTGTAACAAGAACAACACTGTAACAAGAACAACACTGTAACAAGAACAACACTGTAACAAGACAACACTGTAACAAGAACAACACTGTAACAAGACAACACTGTAACAAGACAGCACTGTAACAAGACAACACTGTAACAAGACAACACTGTAACAAGACAACACTGTAACAAGAACAACACTGTAACAAGACAACACTGTAACAAGACAACACTGTAAAAAGAAAACACTGTAACAAGACAACACTGTAACAAGACAACACCGTAACGAGACAACACTGTAACAAGAACAACACTGTAACAAGACAACACCGTAACAAGACAACACCGTAACAAGACAACACCGTAACAAGACAACACTGTAACAAGACAACACTGTAACAAGACAACACTGTAACAAGACAACACTGTAACAAGAACAACACTGTAACAAGAACAACACTGTAACAAGACAACACTGTAACAAGACAACACTGTAACAAGAACAACACTGTAACAAGACAACACTGTAACAAGAACAACACTGTAACAAGAACAACACTGTAACAAGACAACACTGTAACAAGAACAACACTGTAACAAGAACAACACTGTAACAAGACAACACTGTAACAAGACAACACTGTAACAAGAACAACACTGTAACAAGACAACACTGTAACAAGACAACACTGTAACAAGAACAACCTAACAATAGAACAGGTGTGGTGGTAACGACACCCACACATCACTAAACAACGAGGACACCCATCCACCTCCCGTGGGGTGCTAACGGCGTCGTCCACCAACGTCAGGTCAAGGCCGTAGCTGGGAGAGATAACGAAGTTGCCAGCGATGTTGCAGCCTCACTAATCAACTTGAGATTGCTGGAGTCAAGATCAAGCCGTTACCCGCCAGACCTCACACGACTTCCTGGAGTTGCATAAGGGATTGAAGCCTGAGACAGGGGAGCTGGCCATTACGGGCTATTCATGCCCGTGCCACCTCTTTGGATGGATTCATCTTTATCAATCATCAGAGGAATGGGAAGGAGCTATCAGGAGAAAGCGCCAAGCTGACCCTCAGCCCCTACAGGTCCCTTATCTACGTGCCTAGTGTTCCTAATTGTCATCAACTCCTTCCTGTGGAAGTCAAGGTCAATCATTAGTTAAGTGTTAAAAGTCAACTACTCAATTCATTTCCCTCTCTGCTGGGTGGGAGTTTTTCGAACTGAAAGAGCCACGACTCTCTCTTCCAAAAACGTTCCTATACCGCAAACACACTTTACCAAAAGGATATTTAGATCTATTGGAACAATAGATCTAAATATCTATTTCTAAATATCTAAATATCGAGGGAAATAAATTATTTCCCTCCTGGTTCCACGATCGTGATTTTAAAATATTTATTCAATATATATATATATATATATATATATATATATATATATATATATATATATATATATATATATATATATATATATATATATATATATATATGCAACAATGATCACAAAAACACTGATCCAAGTATGCAGAATAACCACATATGAAAAATAGAAAATGCTTAACGCGTTTTCGGCTAATTCACCTTCCTAGGCGAATTGAAGGCGAATTAGCCGAAAACGCGTTAAGCATTTTCTATTTTTCATATGTGGTTATTCTGCATATATATATATATATATATATATATATATATATATATATATATATATATATATATATATATATATATATATTGTGACGATAATCTCCTTCAAGAGATTGAGCCTGCTCTTCCCTCCAAAATACGTCGATACATACATCCCTATACAACTAATATGGAAGAAATATCCAACAACGACAACAACACCAAGTTTTGCCAGAAGCGCAAAACGTATGCAGCCAGGAACACCTGCTCCACCTCGAACCACCAAACTACCTGTCTTGTCGACTGCTCATCGCTGATTGGCTGCGGGTCCAGTTGCAACTGCACTCCACCCACCACACTACTTGATGTCTGGGGCCACCTCGACCTCAGTCCTCAGAATATCCAGTGCTTTCATCAGGTTAACACGTCTCGTTGGTAGACTAAGCCGTGGCTTACGTGTACTAAGAGAGGTGATAGCTTAAAGCCAATATTCCTGCACCTCTTATTTGATTGTATATTGTTCACTTGTTATTACTCACTTGTCTTAACGTAACTTTTCATTTTGTCATTTGATTATTCTTACTATTTTGATTGATTGATTTTATTATCCGAATTTGTATGTCCATTTTATTCATGTTTTGCTTTTCTAACGTAATTAAAATTTCATTGTTAAATTTACTTGTGTTTTGTGTGTCTTCTCATTACCTTACCACAGACGAAGTTCCAGATTTTCTATTTTTTGTTTCTATATGTGACGAGGCCATACCCCTAGCTTTTGAACAGCTGAACACCAACGCGTTACCGTCACAAAAATATATATATATATATATATATATATATATATATATAACCTTGCAGCAAGTAGGTATTCTCAGGAGTCAGCTTGTTGTGGGGGTTGCCTCCTGGGCGGGGTCAGTAATTCGACCCTGAGGGGGGAGGGGAGGGACACCTCGATAAAAGCCTAACGTGTATGAATACACTCTGGCTACCTGTCCCCCGACTCAATGAATTATTATATTAAACTCAGGGTGGTGCCACAGCGTATGTGTCTATACAACATACACTGTTGATCAAGTGAGGTTATACAGTTGGTAGCAGAGATATCTCTCTCTCTCTCTCTCTCTCTCTCTCTCTCTCTCTCTCTCTCTCTCTCTCTCTCTCTCTCTCTCTCTATCTCTCTCTATCTCTATCTCTCTTCCAGTTCTTGTAATATTTCCTTCCTCCATTCCCAAATAACAGATTAACGTTCGGGGACACACACACACACACCCACACACACCCACACACACACACACACACACACACACACACACACACACACACACACACACACACACACACACACCGGAAACTCATCCATCACGTGATGAAGAGAGTGACGACAACACCACATTAAACCGTCAGGTCGGGAGAGGACTTTATTTGTCCAAGTTTCCAGCTCATTTTAATAATTAAATCATTTTGTTGTGGAAAAAGGGATAGTTTGCTATGTTAGAAAACCTTTCTGCACCTACTTCCTTCCTTCCCTCCTCTCTCTATCTCTCTCTCTCTCTCTCTCTCTCAGGGTTTGAGTGTGGGCGTGCACGCAAATGTACGTGCGTGCAGCCTCAGGATGGTGCACGTGTGTTGCTGCCACACTTGCGTGGCCTGCAGGCGGGTGGTAAGACAGGAAGCCGCAGGGTGGCTACAGGTGTGTGTTCTCTCCCTGTCTCTCCCTCCCTCTGTCACCTCCTTACACCCCCTTTATCTCAGCTGCCCCCCCTCCCACGTCCCATCCCATCCCCCCCTAACCCTCCCACACACACACACACACATCCTGCCCCAAATACACCCTCACCTAGTCAAAACCCCTCCCACCCCACACCTCCCGACTCCCCCCCCCCCCTCTCCTTCACCCCGCCACCCATTCCACACCCTCTTCCATATTATACTCCCCTTCTTCCACTCTCCCATGCTATCCACTTCGTCCTCCTCTCCCACCCCTGCTCCAGGCGCCATTACCTCCAAAGCAAGATGGAATTTCCGCTCTGATTCCTGACGACATAATTACAGCCTAGCCAGTCAGACTGTAAGAGGACCTTTTAATTCTGCGGCGTTTTATATATCCCTCCCTGAGACCCTGCTTCTCCTCCACGGGAAGCTCTCCTGCAGGTGTGGGAGTGTGTGGGGGGTTGCTCTGTGGGTGTGGGGTGAGTGTGGGGTGCCGCGGGGTGGGGAGAGGGTGGGTTGGGGGGGGGGAGTATTGGTGTAGAGGCGAGGGAAGGGGGAGGGGGTGTTGACGGGTGTAGTGTTGTAGAAGGTGTGTAGGGGAGGTGGGTTGTTAGGGGGTGTAATTGAGACAGTCGGTGGGTGATTGTCACGTTCAAACATAATGGAGACAAATGTGTGTGTCTGTGCGTGTGGGTGTGTGTACTCACCTAGTTGTACTCGCTTATTTGTGCTTGTGGGGGTTGAGCTCTGGCTCTTTGGTCCCGCCTCTCAACTGTCAATCAACTGGTGTACAGGTTCCTGAGCTTATTGGACTCTTATCATATCTACACTTGAAACTGTGTATGGAGTCAGCCTCCACCACATCACTGCCTAATGCATTCCATCTGTTAACTACTCTGACACTGAAAAAGTTCTTTCTAACGTCCCTGTGGCTCATTTGGGTACACAGTTTCCACCTGTGTCCCCTTGTTCGCGTACCACCCAGGTTAAACCGTTTATCCTTATCCACCCTGTCAATTCCTTTGAAAATTTTGTAGGTAGTGATCATGTCTCCCCTTACTGTCTTCCAGTGTCGTGAGGTGCATTTCACGCAGGCTTTCCTCGTAACTTATGCCTCTCAGTAAAAAAAAAAGTTCTGGGACTAGCCTAGTGGCATACATCTGAACTTTTTCCAGCTTCGTCTTGTGCTTGACAAGGTACGGACTCCATGCTGGGGCCGCATACTCCAGGATTGGTCTTACATATGTGGTATACAAGGTTCTGAATGATTCCTTACACAGGTTCCTGAACGCTGTTCTGATGTTAGCCAGCCTTGCATATGCCGCAGATGTTATTCTTTTTATGTGGGCTTCTGGAGACAGGTTTGGTGTGATATCAACTCCTAGATCTTTCTCTCTGTCCGTTTCATGAAGTACTTCATCTCCTATTCTGAATCCTGTGTCTGGTCTCCTGTTTCCATCGTCTAGTTTCATTATCTTACAGTTACTCGGGTTGAACTTTAGTAGCCATTTGTTGGACCATTCATTCAGGCTGTTTAGGTCATCTTGTAGTCTCATACTTTCTTCCTCCGTCTTAATCCTCCTCATAATTTTTGCATTACCAGCAAACAATGAGAGGAACGATTCTATACCCTCTGGGAGATCATTTGCATATATCAGAAACAGTATAGGTCCAAGGACTGAACCCTGCAGGACTCCACTGGTGACGCTTCGCCACTCCGAGACCTCACCCCTCACAGTGATTCGCTGTCTTCTGTTGCTTAGGTACTCCCTTATCCAATGGAGTATCTTACCTTTCACTCCTGCCTGCATCTCCAGCTTTTTCACTAGCCTCTTGGGGTGATACTGTGTCAAAGACTTTCTGGCAATCCAAAAATATGCAGTCTGTCCACCCTTCCCTTTCTTGCCTGATTTTTGTTGCCTGGTGATAGAATTCAATTAATCCTGTGAGGCAGGAATTGCCATCCCTGAACCCATGTTGATGCAAATGGCTCGTGTGTGTGTGTGTGTGTGTGTGTGTGTGTGTGTGTGTGTGTGTGTGTGTGTGTGTGTGTGTGTGTGTGTGTGTGTGTGTACAGCATCACTTTAACTCTTTCCCTCAGCATCACCATCACCCTCATCTCTCTCACCATCACCTCTCTCACTATTACATGCTCCCTGAAAGCCATCACTCCATCAACATCGCCCTCACTCCTCACCATCACTCTCCCTCACCACCGCCCTCACTCCTCACCATCACTCTCCCTCACCACCGCCCTCACTCCTCACCATCACTCTCCCTCACCACCGCCTCAAATGGCAGTATAGTCGTCCAGGGCCATGACAACACCATCCCGGTTGGCATCACGGTGCAAAAACCGGGTTACCGGGCTGTCTTCGCCCTGTAGTACCCCGTAGCCTTTACACTCAGACTATCAGCAGATGGGGCTACTGCTGCTGGTGCTGCTGCTGCTTCTGGTGCTGCTGGTGCTGCTGGGGCTACTGCTGCTGGGGCTGCTGGGGCTGGGGCTGCTGGTGCTGCTGGGGCTACTGCTGCTGGGGCTGCTGGGGCTGGGGCTGCTGCTACTGGGGCTACTGCTGGTGCTGCTGGGGCTGCTGCTACTGGGGCTACTGCTGCTGGTGCTGCTGGGGCTGCTGCTGCTACTGGCGCTGCTCCTGCTGGTGCTGCTGCTACTGGTGCTGCTGCTGCTGGTGCTGCTGCTGCTGCTGGTGCTGCTGCTACTGGTGCTGCTGCTGCTGGTGCTGCTGCTGCTGGTGCTGCTGCTACTGGGGCTGCTGCTACTGGTGCTGCTGCTGCTGGTGGTGCTGCTGCTACTGGGGCTGCTGCTACTGGTGCTGCTGCTGCTGGGGCTGCTGCTGCTGCTACTGGGGCTGCTGCTGCTGGGGCTGCTGCTGCTGGGGCTGCTGCTGCTGGGGGCTGCTGCTGGGGGCTGCTGCTGGGGCTGCTGCTGCTGGGGCTGCTGCTGCTGGGGCTGCTGCTACTGGGGCTGCTGCTACTGGGGCTGCTGCTACTGGGGCTGCTGCTGCTGGGGCTGCTGCTGCTGGGGGCTGCTGCTGCTGCTGAAGCTGCTGCTGCTGGGGCTGCTGCTGCTGGGGCTGCTGCTGCTGCTGGTGCTGCTGCTGCTGCTACTGGTGCTGCTGCTGGGGCTGCTGCTGCTGCTGGGGCTGCTGCTACTGCTGCTGCTGGGGCTGCTGCTACTGGGACTGCTGCTGCTGGGGCTGCTGCTGCTGTTGCTGCAGCTACTGCTGCTGCTGGGGCTGCTGCTACTGGTGCTGCTGGGGCTGCTGCTGCTGGAGCTGCTGCTGCAGCTGCTGCTGGGGCTGCTGCTACTGGGGCTGCTGCTGCAGGGGCTGCTGCTGCTGGTACTGCTGCTGCTGCTGCTGGTACTGCTGTTGCTGCTGGTACTGCTGCTGCTGGGGCTGCTACTGGTGCTGCTGCTATTGGAGCTGCTACTGGTGCTGCTGCTGCTGGGGCTGCTGCTACTGCTGCTGCTGGTGCTGCTGCTGCTGGGGCTGCTACTGGTGCTGCTGCTATTGGAGCTGCTACTGGTGCTGCTGCTGCTGCTGGGGCTGCTGCTACTGCTGCTGCTGGTGCTGCTGCTGCTGGGGCTGCTGCTGGTGCTGCTGCTGCTGGGGCTGCTGCTGGTGCTGCTACTGGTGCTGCTGCTGCTGGGGCTGCTGCTACTGCTGCTGCTGGTGCTGCTGCTGCTACTGCTGCTGCTGGTGCTGCTGGGGCTGCTGCTGGTGCTGCTGCTGGGGCTGCTGCTACTGGGGCTGCTGGTGCTGCTGCTGCTGGGGCTGCTGCTGGTGCTGCTGCTGGGGCTGCTGCTACTGGGGCTGCTGCTACTGCTGCTGCTGGGGCTGCCGCTACTGGGACTGCTGCTGCTGGGGCTGCTGCTGCTGCTGCTACTGGTGCTGCTGCTGCTGGGGCTGCTGCTGCTGCTGCTGCTGGGGCTGCTGCTGCTGGGGCTGCTGCTGCTGGGGCTGCTGCTGCTGGGGCTGCTGCTGCTGCTGCTGCTGCTGGGGCTGCTGCTGCTGCTGGGGCTGCTGCTGCTGGTACTGCTGCTGCTGGGGCTGCTGCTGCTGGTACTGCTGCTGCTGGTACTGCTGCTGCTGGGGCTGCTGCTGCTGGTACTGCTGCTGCTGGGGCTGCTACTGGTGCTGCTGCTGCTGGGGCTGCTACTGGTGCTGCTGCTGCTGGGGCTGCTGCTACTGCTACTGGGGCTGCTGCTGCTGCTGCTACGGGGGCTACTGCTGCTGGTGCTGCTGCTGCTGGGGCTGCTGCAACTGGGACTGCTGCTACTGGTGCTGCTGCTGCTGGGGCTGCTGCTGCTGGGGCTGCTGCTACTGGGGCTGCTGCTACTGGGGCTGCTGCTGCTGGGGCTGCTGCTGCTGGGGCTGCTGCTGCTGCTGCTGCTGCTGGGGCTGCTGCTGCTGGGGCTGCTGCTGCTGGTACTGCTGCTGCTGGGGCTGCTGCTGCTGGTACTGCTGCTGCTGGTACTGCTGCTGCTGGTACTGCTGCTGCTGGGGCTGCTGCTGCTGGTACTGCTGCTGCTGGGGCTGCTACTGGTGCTGCTGCTGCTGGGGCTGCTACTGGTGCTGCTGCTGCTGGGGCTGCTGCTACTGCTACGGGGCTGCTGGTGCTGCTGCTACGGGGGCTACTGCTGCTGGTGCTGCTGCTGCTGCTGGGGCTGCTGCAACTGGTACTGCTGCTACTGGTGCTGCTGCTGCTGGGGCTGCTGCTGCTGGGGCTGCTGCTACTGGTGCTGCTGCTGCTGGGGCTGCTGCTACTGGTGCTGCTGCTGCTGGGGCTGCTGGGGCTGCTGCTACTGCTGCTAAGGCTACTGTCGCTGCTTCTGTCTGCAGTTAAGGCTAATAAAGGTTACTTAGTACGATAAAGAAGAGAGTAGGAGAGGGAGCAGGAGGAGGAGAAGGAGGTGGAGGAGGAGGAGGTGGAGGAGGAGGAGGAGGAGGAGGAGGAGGAGGAGGTGGAGGAGGAGGCGGAGCAGGAGGCGGAGCAGGAGGAGGAGGAGGAGGAGGAGGAGGAGGAGGAGGAGGAGGAGGAGGAGGAGGAGGAGGAGGCGGCAGATTAGACTCTGGAACACGCAGCCATCAACTAACTTCGCCAAAGCCTGTCGTATTTCACCTCACTCCCGCTACACCCTTATTACTTCATGTCAGACGCCCCTCATCCTCCCTGCCTCCCCCACCACCCCCTCCCCTCTCCCTCCCCCCCCTCTCCCTCCCCCCTCTCTCTCCCCCCCTCTCTCTCTCTCTCTCTCTCTCTCTCTCTCTCTCTCTCTCTCTCTCTCTCTCTCTCTCTCTCTCTCTCGTCAGGGGAAACAATAAGACAATATATAGAAAGATAATAATATTGAACCAGCTCTCCTCTGGTTAGAGGAACCAACTCATCCCTCTCCCTTTTCTTCACATCCCCCCCCCCCCCCACACACACACCCTGTCGCTCAATCAATCCCCCACACCCTCTTCCCCCCTCTCCCTATTCCTTCCCCCTGCCCCTCCTTCCCCCTCCCTCACCCCCTAAATGGTCGTCCGCTCACCTGTCGAATGAGGTACATCGGTGCTTTTTTGTTTTGGTATATCCTTGGGTCGAGTAATGGACGTCTGTGTATTCATCGACGCATTGCCTAAGGTCTGGGTGAGGATGATGGACGTGAGAGAGAGAGAGAGAGAGAGAGAGAGAGAGAGAGAGAGAGAGAGAGAGAGAGAGAGAGAGAGAGAGAGAGAGAGAGAGAGAGAGAGAGAGAGAGAGAGCGAGCGAGAGAGAGAGAGAGAGAGAGAGAGAGAGAGAGAGAGAGAGAGAGAGAGAGAGAGAGAGAGAGGTAAATTAAACGGCCCGAGAGAGGAAATAACATGCATCTTAGCACCAAAGGCACAAATTAACTGAATAACATCAGCAGTAAATTCGGCACAAGCAAGCAGGAGGAATGCTTTTAAAACATAAACAAGGAACCCTTCAGAATATTTTGTGTTGCTTGACAATGTAAGAGTTTAAAAATGCAGCCTCTGCAATTTTGAATCATGAAACATAATCTCGAGTTCCAGAATATTCCAGTTATTGTTAATGAGACATGTGAGGGAAAAAGTCAAGTCACCTAAGACCTTAGAGGCTGAAGACCTGACAACCTCAGAGTGAAACTGGCAGAGACCAGCGGAAACAAGAATTAACTGACGCATTAAGAATGACTACATCTCTTACCTTCAAGTACACAGGGGGTAACCATGGCACACGATAGCTATCACAGTCAAGGCTGATCCTGTTATCTCGGCACACACTTGCCAACCTCACAATTCTCTAATTGTGCTTTTCACACCACTACTTTTCATTGCATTTATTTTATGCTTTCTACCAAACCGCTCACTCCAGTATGTTGTAATTTTATTTTAAAAAGTTGGAAACTCTCCTTCCAATATTTTCCGTGGGTATAGTGTGGGATCGCTCTCTCGTGTCCGTTGAAAGGAAATGTTGGAACGTTTTAAGTCGGTACCCAATAGTTTGTGTGCAGTAAAGGATCTCTGTATATTTTCCCATTCTACAATGGTTCCTGCCTTGAAAAGGGACAGGAGGACTGAATATTACTTACGAGACAGCAACAGTGATGTGTAGCGAGGGGAGAGAGCCTAAGATACTCTATCACTTTAAGATATATCTTATTGTCTCAATAAAGGAACTTGAACTGTGAGAAATACTATCACTGATGAGGCCGTGTTTGTTTCCAAGGTTTTCATTACACACACACACACACACACACACACACACACACACACACACACACACACACACACACACACATACACACACACACACACACACACACACACACACACGTAGATAAAGTAGACACACACACACGTAGATAAAGTAGACACACACACACGTAGATAAAGATAAACAGTTTTAACACGGGTGAAACGCGAACAAAGAGACACAGGTGGAAACCTAGTACCCAAATGAGCCACAGGGACGTATGAAAGAACTTTTTCAGTGTCAGAATAGTTAATAGGTGAAATGCATTAGGCAGTGATGTGGTGGAGGCTGACTCCATACACAGTTTCAAATGTATATATGGTAGAGCACAGTAGGCTCAGGAACCTATTCACCAATTGATTGACAGTTGAGAGGCGGGACCAAAGAGCCGAAGCTCAACCGCAGCAAGCACAACTAGGGGAGTATATATACACAAACAGGGGACCTAGCTGCTGAGTGGACAGCACTCGGAAGTCATAGTTCTAAGGGTCTGGGTTCGATCCCCAGCAGAGGCGAAAATGAATGGGCAGAGTTTCTTTCACCCTGATGAAAGCAGTTCACCTAGCAGTAAATAGGTACCTGGGAATTAGTCAGCTGTCACGGGCTGCTTCCTAGTGTGTGTGTGTGTGTGTGTGTGTGTGTGTGTGTGTGTGTGTGTGTGTGTGTGTGTGTGTGTGTGTGTGTGTGTGTGTGGTGTGGAAAAAAATAGTAGTAGTAGTAGTAGAAACAGTTGATTGACAGTTGAGAGGCGGGCCGAAAGAGCAGAGCTCATCCCCCGCAAGCACAACTAGGTGAGTACACACACACACACACACACACACACACACACACACACAGCCAACAAAGCGGGGTCCAAAAACTACAGCTCGATCCTTTCAGCACAAACAGGAGACAACAAATAGATGAGTACCCCATCGTGTGAACAACAGTGTTGCCATCATAAGGAAAACATACACACACACATATACTCACTTGAGCACACAAGACACAGACATACACAGACATTAAACAACATACAGACAGAGACAGACGATACAACTGCAATTATTCTATCGGTCCCGAAGAGCCGGAAGTGGCACAGCAGGAGGTGGCAACACTGTAATTTATACTTACCATGATAAATGGAGATTGAAATTTGTGTCTGTTTTGACAGAGAGAAAGAAGATGGGAAGCTGCTGAGAGAAAGAAGATGGGAAGCTGCTGGTTAAGGTAATTAACTTAAAGACAGACTAAACAAGCACCAGAGGAAGGGTGAGAGATAATGAGGACAAGCTAACAAATGATACACAGATAACACGAGGATCAACAAGTATATACAGTACCAGATGATAACAGAAAATATATCAGCAAAAATAACAAGAAGATAACTAGACAAACAAAGGGAAATCTAACATAAAAAAAACAAGAATCAGGAGAAACAAAAACACAAACTTGCACAATTTAAATAAACAAAAAATTGGAAGACAACACAAGAAAAACAAATTTTACAAGTAGATTTTAAAGGATAAAATAGGAATCAAAGAGACTGATATATAAACAAGAGAGAGAGAACAGCTAAAAAGATTGTTTGATATCATGGAGACAGACGACTACCAAGGAACATGAATGATATCAGCTATAACGGGTTGATTGTTGTCTTCACATTAATAGTGTGTGTGTGTGTGTGTGTGTACTCACCTAATTGTACTCACCTAATTGTGCTTGCGGGGGTTGAGCTCTGGCTCTTTGGTCCCGCCTCTCAACCGTCAATCAACTGGTGTACAGATTCCTGAGCCTATTGGGCTCTATCATATCTACATTTGAAACTGTGAATGGAGTCAGCCTCCACCACATCACTTCCTAATGCATTCCATTTGCTAACTACTCTGACACTGAAAAAGTTCTTTCTAACGTCTCTGTGGCTCATTTGGGTACTCAGCTTCCACCTGTGTCCCCTTGTTCGCGTCCCACCAGTGTTGAAAAGTTCGTCCTTGTTTACCCGGTCGATTCCCCTGAGGATTTTGTAGGTTGTGATCATGTCTCCCCTTACTCTTCTGTCTTCCAGTGTCGTGAGGTGCATTTCCCGCAGCCTTTCCTCATAACTCATGCCTCTTAGTTCTGGGACTAGTCTAGTAGCATACCTTTGGACTTTTTCCAGCTTCGTCTTGTGCTTGACAAGGTACGGGCTCCATGCTGGGGCCGCATACTCCAGGATTGGTCTTACATATGTGGTGTACAAGATTCTGAATGATTCCTTACACAGGTTCCTGAACGCCGTTCTGATGTTAGCCAGCCTCGCATATGCCGCAGACGTTATTCTCTTTATGTGGGCTTCAGGAGACAGGTTTGGTGTGATATCAACTCCTAGATCTTTCTCTCTGTCTGTTTCATTAAGTACTTCATCTCCTATTCTGTATCCTGTGCCTGGCCTCCTGTTTCCACTGCCTAGTTTCATTACTTTGCATTTACTCGGGTTGAACTTCAACAGCCATTTGTTGGACCATTCACTCAGTCTATCCAGGTCATCTTGTAGCCTCCTACTATCATCCTCTGTTTCAATCCTCCTCATAATTTTTGCATCGTCGGCAAACATTGAGAGGAACGAATCTATACCCTCTGGGAGATCATTTACATATACCAGAAACAGTATAGGTCCGAGGACTGACCCCTGCGGGACTCCACTTGTGACGTCTCGCCAATCTGAGACTTCACCCCTCACACAGACTCGTTGTCTCCTGTTGCTTAGGTATTCCTCTATCCACCGGAGTACCCTCCCTCTCACTCCAGCCTGCATCTCCAACTTTCGCACTAGCCTCTTGTGTGGCACTGTATCAAAGGCTTTCTGACAATCCAAAAATATGCAGTCTGCCCACCCTTCTCTTTCTTGCCTTATTTTTGTTGCCTGGTCGTAGAATTCAAGTAACCCTGTGAGGCAGGACCTGCCATCCCTGAACCCATGTTGATGCTGTGTTACAAAGTTCCTTCGCTCCAGATGCTCCACTAGTTTTTTTCGCACAATCTTCTCCATCAGCTTGCATGGTATGCAGGTTAGGGACACTGGCCTGTAGTTCAGTGCCTCCTGTCTATCCCCTTTCTTGTATATCGGGACTACGTTAGCTGCTTTCCAAATATCTGGCAGTTCCCCTGTTGCCAGTGATTTGTTATACACTATGGAGAGTGGTAGGCTCAGTTCTCTTGCTCCTTCCTTTAGAACCCAAGGGGAGATTCCATCTGGGCCTATAGCCTTCGTCACGTCCAACTCTAGTAAACACTTCCTTACTTCCCCACTGGTAATCTCAAACTCTTCCAGTGGTTCCTGGTTAGCTATTCCCTCACTTACCTCTGGAATTTCTCCTTGTTCTAAGGTGAAGACCTCCTGGAATTTCTTATTCAATTCCTCACACACTTCCTTGTCATTTGTAGTGAATCCTTCCGCCCCTATCCTTAATCTCATAACCTGTTCCTTTACTGTTGTTTTTCTCCTAATGTGGCTATGCAACAATTTAGGCTGAGTCTTTGCCTTGCTTGCGATGTCATTTTCGTATTGTCTTTCTGCCTCTCTTCTCATCCTGACATATTCATTCCTGGCATTCTGGTATCTTTCTCTGCTCTCCAGTGTCCTGTTATTCCTATAGTTTCTCCATGCCCTTTTACTTTGCTGCTTAGCTAGCCTACATCTTTGATTAAACCATGGGTTTCTCATCTTCATTTCTCTGTTTTCCTTTTGGACTGGGACAAACTTGTTTGCTGCGTCCTTGCACTTCTGCGTGATGTAATCCATCATATCTTGGGCCGTCTTTCCCCTGAGCTCTGTTTCCCATGCTATATCTGTTAGGAATTTTCTTATCCCCTCATAGTTTCCCTTTCGGTATGCTAACCTTTTGGTTTCGGTATCCCTCCTCGAGTTCAATAACCCTTCTTCAATCAAGTACTCAAACACCAGTACACTGTGGTCGCTCATTCCTACTGGGTCCTTAAAACCTATTTCTCTTATGTCGGAGTCGTTCAGAGTGAAGACTAGGTCGAGTCTCGCTGGTTCGTCATTGCCTCTCATCCTTGTGGGTTCTCCGACATGCTGCGTTAAAAAGTTGCTTGTCACCACCTCCAATAGTTTGGCTCTCCACGTATCCTCGCCTCCATGCGGTTCCTTGTTCTCCCAGTCAATCTTTCCGTGATTGAAGTCGCCCATGATGAGCAGGTGGGATCTATTTCTACAGGCAGCAGAGGCTGCCCTCTCAATTATAGTGTTAACTGCCTTGTTGTTGTTTTCATACTCTTGACTGGGTCTCCTGTCATTTGGTGGAGGGTTGTATATCACTGCTACTACTATTCTTGGTCCTCCCATTGTTATGGTGCCTGCTATGTAGTCTCTGAACTCCTCACAGCCCGGGATGGCCATCTCCTTAAAACTCCATTCCCTTCTCATGAGTAGGGCCACTCCGCCTCCTCCTCTACCTTCCCTCTCTTTCCTTATTACTGTATACTCCTGGGGAAACACGGCATTCGTTATGATTCCAGAGAGTTTTGTTTCAGTGAGTCCGATTACATCTGGGTTAACTTCTTGTGCTCTTTCCCTTAGTTCACTTGTCTTGCTTGTGATCCCATCTATGTTTGAGTACATCACCCTGAAACTGACTCTCTTCTGCTTCTTTTCTGGGGGGGACCTTTGGGATCTGGGGTGAGTGGGAGCTGGGGGGACCTGGCACGGGGGGATTGGTGGAGGAGGGAGGGCTTGGGGTGGTGGGGGAGAGGGGGAGGGTACAGGGGGTGGATAAGAGGGGGAGGGTACAGGGGGTGGATAAGAGGGGGAGGGTACAGGGGGTGGATAAGAGGGGGAGGGTACAGGGGGTGGGTAAGAGAGGGAGGGTTGGGGAAGCATGGGGGGAGGAGAGGCTGTGGGGGATAGGGGAGATGGGGGGGCTTGGGGGGAGAGAAAAGGGTGGAGGGCTTGGGGGGCGTGGGGGAAAAGGGAGGGCTGAGGTGGGTGAGGAAGAGGGGAGGGTTTAGGGGAGTGGGGGAGAGGGGAAGACTTAGGTGGGGTGGGGGAGAGTGGGGGGCTTAGGGGGGAGGGGGAGAAGGGAGGGCATGGGGGTGGGAGAGACGGGAAGGCATGTGGGAGAAGGGAGGGCATGGGGGATGGGGGAGAAGGGAGGTCCTGGGGAGAGGGGTGAGGGGGAGAAGGGGGGTGAGTGGGGGGAGGGGGGTGGGTGGGGGGAGTGTAACACGGGTTTAGGTTCCTCTCTCTATTTCTCTCTACCTTCTACTCCCTCTACCCGTATTCTTACTTTTTATTCTCTACCAAGGGACTCCAAAACTTTTACCAAAGCCAACTCCACGCCACGTGGTCCTAAGACGATTGACCGACTTAGGATTCTACACCCAGTATGACGTGACCTAAGCTCTGAACAAAACCCTAGAGTCACCTCTGCTGCCACCACCAGACCAGTAATACAAGAGCAATGATCGAGATCTGGATCGATCACGCTAATTAATCAACCTAGGGGCTTGATCCCCACTATAAACGATGACCTTGAGTGTGGAATAAATTACACGGTAATGATAATTCCGATTCGATGTTAGAATCGGCGCCCAATGCAACTCTGCCTCGTGTGGACCACGTGACCAGGACAAGTATACACATAAAACACATGGAAACAATAAAATGCAAATTAATAACAAATTTAATTTATTAAAAGAAAACTAAAACAAAATCTAAATGTGTTCACTCCCTATCACTTTAACACTCCCTACTTGACCTGAATGGCAAATGAGAAGACTATTTCTATACATAACCATAGCAACTATACCTTGGGCGACCAGCTCTGGGTGTTGTGCTGGTCTTGGGGAGAGGTAAGATGTTTGACCTCTCCCAGCTGCTCCCGTATTCACACTGATTTTTTTCTTTGTCTGGACTACCCCAGACAGAGTATTGTATCCTTCCGCCTCGCTTACCCAGTTACTTTAGCAAGGTTAAGTTATAACAATTATCCTCTGTTTATACTGAATTGATCCAGACTGGTTGAATTATTTTACTGAATTAAATTACAAACATCTAACGGCAGAGCTGTTCCCGATCACAAAAATGGTTATTAAAACTTTGAGAAATACTAGACATGTCAACCCTGCTGACCTATGACCGCCGGTCACTCCGCCTTAAAAGTTAGATCTGATTCGTGACGTCACTGATGGTGACTTAAACTCAATAATTAGAATACTCTTGATATTGTATCCAGTACTATTATACAATACAATTTTAATGCAAAATGAATAAAGGCTAATTTTCTCTAAATTACTGAATACTATAGGATGATTCATTATACGCAGCTATGAACAAAGCGTTGGTTATTTCCACCGCGAATTCCCCTGGGGGTCAGGTCACCATGCGGCTCAGCTTCCCATTCTCTTTTGTCGATAAACCACTCTGGATAATTCTTACAACAGCCTAGTTTGTTACAACCCCCCCCCCGCACAAGCACTTAGTAAACCTTGTTAATTTGTTAAAATTCACGAGGTTTAGTATCCAAACCCACAATTCAACTCATGCCACAAACAAAAGCTAACCTAACTAATAAAATTTGACAAATAATAGTCCAACATCAACATGTTTAAATTCATAAATTTCTCAGCTGTCAACTGACAGCAATCCTCCAATATCAGGAAACATACATCCTATCCTTACTGACATAGCTAAATAACATGTCCCTACTCTACCATCAAAAACTAGCTATTAAACTCTCTTGGCTCTTCACTAGCCAAGTCCATGTGTCCTCTAGAGCCGGCCACACCGTGCTCAATCAAACATTAAAGTTATATCATCAGACTGAACTTTCAGTCATCCGGGAGCGTACTACGGAACTATCAGGTACACATCCGTGTACTAACCACTCCCCATCAATGTCAACCTTGACATGTTAAGGAACACACCTAATGTTTATTACATCTATCTAAAAATATAAAAAAAAATTCCTATACTATATCACAGGTTTCAGCTGACTGTACAGCCAAGTGTTCTCACTCACTAGAAGTGTCAATGTTTATATTGGTCCGCCTCTCCTGTGTTCAAACATTCTGCAAAAAATAGCACAACATAATTTTCCATAACCGTTTGTTCTGGGCTGAGACAATTACACAGGGGCTTCGATTTTGATTACTGACCAATTTATAGAGTAAAATTCATATATTATACCAGAATTATTTTAAATCTGTTTTTCAACATTTAAAAAGTATTGTGATTCTAACTCTGTTTTTCAACATTTAAACAAAAGTGTCCAGATGTTCTTTACACAGATGTTCAGAGCCAACTTTGTTGTTTGTATCAATTGTTCATATTGAGTAAACGAGAAAAAAAAATCGATGCTGCTGGATGCTGAATGTAGTCGCTGACAATGACGATGTCGATCTTGCTTCTTCCCATGTGTAGACATCAATACCTGGTCCTCTTGTACTCCCATCCGGTACTCCTGAATGACGACAGAGTGTAGTAGAGCGGAGTGCCAAGTGACAGCTGTAGAATACTGTTACTTCGGCCATTAATCTTGCTCTCGACAGTCCACACGCCTTCGTATCAATCACAGTTCACACGGCAGTCTTGATGTTAAACTTGTCGTCGCAGATGACCACAGCAGAGCAGAACTGGATGTACCAACAGTGTCTCTTAGCAGGAGTGGTGTCAGAAGGTCGTAGAGGCGGGTTGCTTGTTTGCAGAACAGGTGAATCTCGTCTTCCATCATTGCTCACGTCATCTCAGGCGTTTCTTGATGTCCCCAGGTTACTAGGCCGTAAACACCAACTGTGTATACCCTCGTACCGCCGACTTTAGGCCAAAGGAGACAATTTTGCGACCTTCTATTGGCGAGTCCCGGTACTCTGTAGGGAAACCGTGCCTTCCACCTGTGACCGCCTTACTTCTGCTTTCTTGTTACTTCAGATGACGTAATCATTAATCTTCCGGCGAAATTCTTGAGTACTGCTACGTGCTTTCCATTTCTTGACCTCTCCTCCAACACTGCTGGAATGACTGCAGTCTTGATGACGCAGCAGGTGGGTATTGGTGATCTCGAGACAGCTACCCCGGCGTTGTATGGCACCTCCGGTGACTGCTATAATGTGGACAGCTCGCTGGCCCTGACAACCTCGTTAGTGACGTGAGGCGTCGGCCGGGTGACTCTTGGACAGTCACTCCTCCCCACAGTAACTGATGTATGGGTTACTGGGTCTGGTGGGGGGAGGGCTTGTGTAACGTGCCTCCCCCCTCGGTCTTTACAGACAAGGGTTCACGTGTGGCTGGAACAACTGGGTCGGTGTACCAATCAGACCTGGGAACAGACACAACACAGCGGAAGCATAGATATACTCTGGGTTTGGTGGAGGTGGAACCCCAGAGCACGGTAAAAGTTGCTACCTGAGTTAAGTATAGACATAGTACATCTCATTGCCTTTACAGGAAAATCTAATGAATACTAAATTATACTAACCAAGGAAGTTACTTTACTGTATAGCGCGAGATCTCGTCACCATAGGGTGGCGAGACTGCACCTGACTACTGATGAGCGATGACAGAGGGTCATCCTCATCTTCTGACTCGTCGGTGAAGCCATGAGTCAGCACTGCTGAGTCAGGAACTAGACCCGCTGAAGGCAGTTCTAATTCCTCTCTAGCATGATAATGTTTCAATTTATTCACGTGAATTGTCCTTTCCACCTGGTCCTCGAACACTCCTTTTATAACAAGATTAACCGGCCCCGCCCTTTTAATTACTCTATATGGTCCTCGCCACCTCGGAGCTAGTTTCCTGCTCTGATTGGCGGGCGCAGCCTCATTCACTCTCAATACGAGGCTTCCTTCCTTCAACTCAAGAGGGCGCACTTTCTTGTCATAAAAATGAGCATACCGAGTCCGTGCCTTCTTGGACGCTTCAGCTGCAATATTCCATGCATTTCTCATTTTTCCAAGGACCTCTGAAGGATAGTCCTCCCCGTATGCAACATTATGTCTGTTAAGCAGACCTGACGGGAAATTGCATGAATTACCAGTAAACAAATGAAGTGGTTGGGTGTTAATTGATTGGTGGATGGCAGTATTCAAGGCGAACTGAACATAGGGTAGGTGTTCATCCCAGGTGTTTGCATCATGTTCAGCAAGGATTGCAAGCATATCCTTGACTGAACGATTAGTCCGTTCCGTCATTCCGTTTGCTTGTGGGTGGTAGGCCGTTGTAAAAGCCGAAGTTGTCTCTAAAATCTTACAAACTTCTCTAAATATATTCCCATTGAATTCTTGACCCCGGTCAGAGACTAAAACTTTAGGAGGTCCGAATACAGTAACGAACCTACGCAAGAACGCATCTGCAACCGTACGAGAATCCTTCTGAGGTAATGCAACTAGTGTAGTGTATCTAGACAGATGGTCAACTAGCACCAACACGTATCTGTTACCCGCATGACTGTGGTGTAAATCAATCAGATCGGCCCCCACACGATCTAACGGTTCACGAATTTCAGGAAATTCCTGAAGTGGGGCTTGTACCTTAAGGGTACCTTTCCTCCTCTGGCAACGAGGGCACGACTTCACGAAATTGATTACCTCAGAAAGTAATCCTGGAAAATAAAATAGAGACTTTGCTTTTAAGTGCGTTTTAAAGATCCCCGGATGCCCTGCAATTTTTGAAGCATGCGCAAGCTTTAATGCGGATGACCGCAACGCGTCCGGAATAACTAGCTGAAATACTGCCCTATCATTCTGGCTATTAACATAATACAGGACGCCCTGTTTCATCTCAAAATCATGTATAGGTAAATTCTTTTTCTTTTTGGGGTATTTTCCTCCCTCTAAATACTCAATAATCTCTTTCCATCTAGGCTCGTTCATCTGGTATTCTCTCATTTTATCCGATGGAATGGTTTCAATGTTTTCATTAATCTGTACTGCCGCTATATTTCTACTTAGCGTATCTGGCACAACATGGGCTGGACCAGGCTTGTACAAAATCTGGAATGAGTGGGCCGAAAGTTCGTGAGACCAGCGTGACATTCGTGGGCATTTCGTTCGCTTTTTTAAATATGTGTGTTAACGCTCGATGGTCTGTGTAGATTACAAAATGCCGCTGAAATAGGTAAGGCTCGAAATACCTAACTGATTCTACTACTGCCAGTGCCTCCCGATCCGTAGCTGAATAACGAACTTCAGGTCCTTTGACCTTCCTACTGAAATAGGCTACTGGATGGGGTAAATTATCTGCGTCTCGCTGAATTAAGCACCCGCCAATAGCAATACCGCTGGCGTCAGTGTGCACTTCCCACTCTTTCTCAAAATCAGGAATAGCCAATACCGGTGTCGTGATTAGTTGGTCTTTCAGTTTGCGATAGGCCTCGTCATGTTCAGATTTCCACACAAACTTCGCATTTTTCTTTGTCAGATCAGTCAGGGGTGCTGAAATGCCAGCGAAACCTTCAATGTGACGACGAAAATATCCGGCCGCCCCCAAAAACCTACGCACGTCCTTTGCTGTCCTTGGAGTAGGCATGTCAGCAATGGCGCGGCAAGAATCTGGGTCAGGTCGGATACCGTCTGGGCACACCTGGAACCCCAGAAATTTGAATTTCTGAGCCGCCAGGGTGCACTTTTGAACATTCAGCCTGAAACCTGCCTGATCTAACAACTTCAAAGTCTCAGTCAAGTCCTGTAGGTGTTCCTCAAACGTCCTGGAATATATCACAACATCATCCAGGTACGCTAAAGAATGCCTACCCAGTACCGGACTAAGGATAAAGTTGATGGCCCTCTGAAACGACGAAGGCGCTGTCTTCAAACCAAACGGCATCCTACGGAATTGATAAGTGTGCCTACCATCCGAGAATGCTGTTTTTTCCCTATCCTGTTCTGCCACCGGGATCGCCCAATACGCCGATTTTGCGTCAAGAGTTGAGAAATACTTAGCAGCACCAAATTGATCTATTATCTCCTGTATTCGGGGCAACGGATACACATCACCCTTAGTTAATTCGTTCACCTTCCGGTAGTCAACACAGAAACGATAACTACCGTCCGGTTTCCGAACTAGCACAACAGGAGAGAGCCACGGTGACGTACTAGGCTCTATCACGCCCTGTCTCAACATTTTCTGGCACTCCTCCCTGATAATGTTCTTTGCCTGTTCCGGCAACCTCCACTGTCTCGTGTACACAGGCAAATGGTCACCAGTTGGAATGGTGTGCTCGATCTTATCAAGGAGACCAATCTGGTCATCCTCTGTCGCAAACAATTTCGGGAATTTTCGTAAAACTCCTCTCAGTGCCTTCCTATCCGCCTGTGCAACATGTTGCAAATCAAGTGCTGAAATTAATTTTTCCACTTCCTCTACATTCTGTGCAACATTTCTCGTCTCGTATTGTACTTTGGATGGTGTTTTAGTGTTCAACATATTCTGTGCACTACATTGTGCAGTGACGGCTGGCGTCTCAGCTGACTCATGGTGAAAGATTTCTGTGTCCTCCACCATGGTTCCCTGAGATACCCTATCACCTGCCCTGAAGCGAAAAGTCTTATGTGAAAGATTGACAACTGGAATGAGTGCACCTTTATCGAGCACTACAACTAAGTGATGAGGAATTAATAAACTATCACATCTCCCAGCCACCTGAAGGGTGGTACCTGGTTGTATGTGACGTCCCACGGCTACTTTAATAAATTTAACAGAATGTGGTGGGCAACTCTGTTTGGTCAATGCATGCAATGCGCATGACCTCTTAACTGTGTCTGGAAGAGACTTAAAAATCAATTTTGGATAGTGCGCATTATATTTCAGCTTCCTCTTAATTGAAGCTACAACTGGGGGATGGTCGATCATCTCCACTGGGTAGGAAGTCTGTCCCAACTGCAACCTGCAGTTCCTAGCCCCTTTTTGAGCAGACAAGGAATAATCAAATCGCGACAGAAAATCAGTTCCCATTAAGATGTGACCAGGAAAATCAAGGTTCTCTACGATCGCACATGTGTGAGGCTGCAATTCCCCATCAATCTCAAAATTAACTGTACCTTGACCTACGATCTCAATCTTTTCCCCATTGACTGCTGTTAATGTCTTTGCGCAACGTTGAAGACGTGCATACTTAAAATTGCTGAAGGCTGACTTTTTAATTACCGTTGCCTGGCTTCCTGTATCAACAAAAGCTGTCAATCTCACACCTTCCACTTTCACCTCAAAAGTAGGCCTGCCATCACTAGGAGCCTGCTTTCATGCTTTCGTAGGAGTGACTTCGCAATCCCTCTGTATATGCCCGCGCTTCCAGCAGGAGTAACACCTCCGCGGATCTCTGTTGTTACCCCGCGCAGGGTGGCTCGAACTTGCAGCTGAAGGCTGCTTCCCGCCTGATGAACCCGCGCCACAGTTCCTCGGCTTGGCTCCCTCGCCTTTACTTAACGCCTCTACGTATGGCGACAACTGAGTGCCCGGCGTCTCCGTGCGCATCTGCCTGTCTAAGGCTGTGGCGGCCTGGGGTTGGGGTTGAGGTATGGTGTGGGTGGCCTGGGGTTGGGGTGTGGATGGAGGTTGGGGTTGAGGTATGGTGTGGGTGGCCTCGGGTTGGGGTGTGGATTGAGGTTGGGGTTGAGGTATGGTGTGGGTGGCCTGGGGTTGGGGTGTGGATGGAGGTTGGGGTTGAGGTATGGTGTGGGTGACCTCAGGCTGGGGTGTGGATTGAGGTTGGGGTGGGTATGGGGTGGCCTGGGGCTGGAATGGGTATGGGTATGGGTATGGGGTGGCCTGGGGTTGGAATGGGTATGGGTATGGGGTGGCCTGGGGTTGGAATGGGTATGGGTAAGGGGTGGCCTGGGGTTGGAATGGGTATGGAGTGGCCTGGGGTTGGGGGAAGGGTTGGTATGGGAACTGAGGATGGGGTTGGTATGGGAATTGAGGATGGGGTTGGGGTTGTTGTAGTGACGGATGAGGTGTACCTAGGTGGTCCCCAGTGGTGTCGGAAGAGGTGCTGTCCTCTACATTTCCACTTCCACTCCCACTGGTCCCCACTGACTGGTAATTATCTGGGTTAAACATTTTCTGTGATTCCTTGTGTGCCACGTCTCTTCTAAACTACCCTTTAGTACACCCTCGACCCGGACTCACTACAACCGTGATCTTACACAAATAATAATAAAAAAAAATCGCAACTCTTTTCCAAGAAACAACTACTAAATCCCCAAAATAGGAAATACAACGATTTATCGAGAGAATCGCTGAAGTGAATCAAATGAATGAGTCTGCCCCGCACTCGTGTCTGACCGTGAAATATCCCGCAGTTCTATTGCTGAAACCTAAGTCCTTTACGTTAAAAAAAAATTAAAGAATCTAATTTATATAAAACAAATTAAATGATAACGCAACTAACGCGCAGCACTCGTAATGGATTAATAAAGAATATTTATTGTACTTGCATCCTAAGCGCACTTGAAGTGAGCAGCGTGGCCACTGATGACTGATGGAGCGGGACCAGCTGCGCTGAAAAACTAAGTCCCGCGCTTTTTCGCTTAAACGCTGAAAAATCAAAATTTTTGTTCTGAAGGAAAATAACTAGTTTTACGTTAATAAACCGCTCTAGCGATTAATATAGACACCCAGGACCTATAAATGCTTACTAAAAATTGAATTTTTATCAAAAACTGCGTTTTTACTCAATTGCTGGACTCTGCCAATTTTTCTGACTCCGAGGGAAAAAAATTTCTATCACCCCAAATACCACAAAACTCCTTTAATTCACAAAAATTTGGGTTTCTCGTTTCCAGATATAAATACGTTATTATTTACTACTGACGTTGTATACAGAACAATACTGACACATCGGGCGGTTTCAACACTCACTAATTCGAATTTTCGTCAAAATCCGAGATTTTCACCTCAAATGGACTCTGACAAAATTACAACACGATTTTCTCGAAAAATAACTAAATTCGGCAAAAATGTAATTATCACTGTTTAATGCTTTATGAACAGAATTACGTCCCTTGCGCGCACTAGAGAGTAATACTGGCCCCAGAATATACACAAAACATGAAAATTAGAATTTCCGCCAAAAAGTCAGATTCTAGCCCAAGCTGGACTTAGAAAATTTTCCACCTACGTTTCTACTGAAAACAGAATTCTAAGTCTACAAACACAATTTTACCGTCTTACTGGTAAAAACTAGAAAATATCACACGCATCGACTGGGGAATCCTAATGACGCCCAGCACATACACGTGACCCACGAATACAAATTAATTACAGTTAACGACTTTCCGACATTGACTTAGCCGAAAACTTATCCCAAAATACTTAGAAATATTCCACGGACAAATAACATTTACACGCAACTTACTATCCCTTAAACTCCTTCACTTATCTATCGTGACCGACATATAGCCCTAAGTCCAGAGGATTAACAACGCCTCTGACTTAGACTAATAGAACAGGGAATAACAAAACTTAACGTACGCACTTAGCCTAATATGCAAGAAAACGCTAAACACTTGGGAAAAATTTTTTAACCGGGGATTGAATGTAAGGGAAAAAAAATTAATCTCTAGAACAACGAAAATAATTGGAAAATTACTTTATAAATTGAAGTGTACTTAATTAAAAAATGCACTCGACTTAATCCTATAATTGTCCTTACCGGCTCGCCGTACCACACCTAGCCTAGAGGCCACACCATCTAGGTTCCAACAGAGCGACACGCAGCTTTCAGCAACAATTATGACTAGGGACGACTCAACCTCCACTAAGTGTGCGATCACTTAGTTGTTGAATCGCTGCTAGGTAGGTTACTAGTCCGTCCCTCGGAGGCCGCAACGCCCTTCACGGATTACGTTTTTCCTAGCGTTTTGGGTCGTCTAATAACGCCCTCGGACTATCTACTGGCGTCCCACAGATATATCCGCCCCCGACAGCCCTCAAGGAACTGCTGTTGAGAGTATGGTGGCTCCCAACACCTCTGAATTAATTGCAATGGGTCGAGTATGGTACCCAGTCCAATCAACTCGGAGCGGTCTCCTTTTCAATAAATCTAATTTAACAGCCTAATCTTACTAACTAACCTTAATCATATCAGCCCGCATGACCCAAGATTCGCCAATCCCCACTCAAACGCACTTGTGGGGCGCACTGCTAATCCTGGCCCGCGGCTGTCTCCTTAGCATCCGCGCACGTGTTCGAACGGCTAGACGCGTGAGCCTTTCAACAATTTCAAACAAAATTGTTGAAACCACCGCTGTGCACCATTGTAACACGGGTTTAGGTTCCTCTCTCTATTTCTCTCTACCTTCTACTCCCTCTACCCGTATTCTTACTTTTTATTCTCTACCAAGGGACTCCAAAACTTTTACCAAAGCCAACTCCACGCCACGTGGTCCTAAGACGATTGACCGACTTAGGATTCTACACCCAGTATGACGTGACCTAAGCTCTGAACAAAACCCTAGAGTCACCTCTGCTGCCACCACCAGACCAGTAATACAAGAGCAATGATCGAGGTCTGGATCGATCACGCTAATTAATCAACCTAGGGGCTTGATCCCCACTATAAACGATGACCTTGAGTGTGGAATAAATTACACGGTAATGATAATTCCGATTCGATGTTAGAATCGGCGCCCAATGCAACTCTGCCTCGTGTGGACCACGTGACCAGGACAAGTATACACATAAAACACATGGAAACAATAAAATGCAAATTAATAACAAATTTAATTTATTAAAAGAAAACTAAAACAAAATCTAAATGTGTTCACTCCCTATCACTTTAACACTCCCTACTTGACCTGAATGGCAAATGAGAAGACTATTTCTATACATAACCATAGCAACTATACCTTGGGCGACCAGCTCTGGGTGTTGTGCTGGTCTTGGGGAGAGGTAAGATGTTTGACCTCTCCCAGCTGCTCCCGTATTCACACTGATTTTTTTCTTTGTCTGGACTACCCCAGACAGAGTATTGTATCCTTCCGCCTCGCTTACCCAGTTACTTTAGCAAGGTTAAGTTATAACAATTATCCTCTGTTTATACTGAATTGATCCAGACTGGTTGAATTATTTTACTGAATTAAATTACAAACATCTAACGGCAGAGCTGTTCCCGATCACAAAAATGGTTATTAAAACTTTGAGAAATACTAGACATGTCAACCCTGCTGACCTATGACCGCCGGTCACTCCGCCTTAAAAGTTAGATCTGATTCGTGACGTCACTGATGGTGACTTAAACTCAATAATTAGAATACTCTTGATATTGTATCCAGTACTATTATACAATACAATTTTAATGCAAAATGAATAAAGGCTAATTTTCTCTAAATTACTGAATACTATAGGATGATTCATTATACGCAGCTATGAACAAAGCGTTGGTTATTTCCACCGCGAATTCCCCTGGGGGTCAGGTCACCATGCGGCTCAGCTTCCCATTCTCTTTTGTCGATAAACCACTCTGGATAATTCTTACAACAGCCTAGTTTGTTACAGGAGGGTGCCCTAGGTGGGTACTTAGTGGGGGGCTGACAGGGGATGGCTGATGACAGGCTGATGGGGATGTGTGTGTGTGTGTGTGTGTGTGTGTGTGTGTGTGTGTGTGTGTGTGTGTGTGTGTGTGTGTGTGTGTGTGTGTGTGTGTGTGTGTGTTGACCTAACTGTATTTATGCAATAGCAGATGTTCTTGGCTCCTTGGTTTCGACCACATTCAGCCAACAGGTTTCTG
>NC_091159.1:12750807-12758307 GCF_040958095.1 Procambarus clarkii | reverse complement strand
GGTAGCGGGGGATTAAGCTTTGCGCATGGGTGAACAAATCGTGCTTGGGCGTGACGCACGGGTGCATAAAAGCGCGGGAATGACGCATGGTTAAGCGATGTAGGAAGACAGAGACGACGCGTTGTTATACAATAGAGAGCAGCAGAGGGATGGCGCATGGAGGCACAAGCTCTGCTAGGATGGGTAATGGAACAGGATTACAGGAACATCTCCCGTGGGCATCTTCAAGGAGAAAACTAGATGATTTTCTCCAAGGAGTGCCGCACCAACCAGGCTGTGGTGGGTATGCGGGCCTACGGGCCGCTCCAAGCAACAGCCTAGTGGACCAAACTCTCACAAGTCAAGCCTGGCCTCGGGCCGGGCTTGGGGAGTAGAAGAACTCCCAGAACCCCATCAACCAGGTATCCCGGGTACAGGGAACACAAGGACGTGTGTGTGTGTGTGTGTGTGTGTGTGTGTGTGTGTGTGTGTGTGTGTGTGTGTGCGTGTGTGCGTGTGTGCGTGTGTGCGTGTGTGCGCGTGTGCGTGTGCGCGTGTGCGTGTGCGTGTGTGTGTGTGTGTGTGTGTGTGTGTGTGTGTGTGTGTGTGTGTGTGTGTGTTTTCACCTAATTGTACTCACGTAATTGTGCTTGTGGGGGGTTGAGTTCTGCCCCCACAAGCACCTCCACAACCCCCTTTACTGTGTGCTTGTGGGGGTTGAGCTCTGCTCTTTCGGCCCGCCTCTCAACAGTCAATCAACTGTTACTAATTTTGTTTTGTCCACACACACACACACACACACACACTCAGCCTAGTGGCTAAGTGGACAACGCGCTGGATGCGTAGATCTAGGGACCCGGGATCGATCCCGGACCAAGGCGGAAACAAATGGGCAGTTTCTTTCACCCTGATGCTCCTATTACCTAGCAGTAAATAGTTACCTGGGAGTTAGACAGCAGCTACGGGGTGCTTCCTGGAAGTGTGTGTGTGTGAAAAAATAGTAGTTAGTAACAGTTGATTGATTGACAGTTTTAATTTATGAAATTAATGAGACGAGATGTGACAGATGAGGATTGTAAGATACTCCAAGAGGACTTGAACAAGCTACAGAGATGGTCAGGGAAATGGCTACTGGAGTTCACCACGAGCAAGTGTAGAGTTATGGAAAAGGGACTATGTGACAGGAGACCAAAGGGACAGTACACAATGAAGGGAAACGACATTCCTCTGACGATTGGGGACCTGGGATTGGATGTAACACCAGTCTAACCAGTCCATCTAACTCCTGAGGCACATATAAATCGGATAACGACAGCAGCATATTCGACGCTAGCAAAAGTTAGAACGTCATTCAGAAACCTAGGTATGGAGGCATTTAGAGCACTTTACATTGCCTACGCGAGACCAGTCTTACAGTATGCAGCCCATCATCTAAAGAAACACATTAGAAAACTGGAAAAGGTTAAAAAAATTGCGGCGAGGCTAGTCCCCGAGTTGCATGGGATGGGATATGAAGAGCGACTGAAGGAACTGAACCTGATGACGTTAGTAAAAAGGAGGGAGCAGGGAGATATGAAAGCAGCATACAAAATACTTAAGATGAATTGACAGAGTGGAAATATACGAAATGTTCACACGGAATACCAACAGAACGAGGTTCACGGATGGAAGCTGGAAACTTAGATGAGTCACAGAGATGTCAGAAAGTTTTCTTTTAGCGTGAGAGTAATGGGGAAATGGAATGAACTAAAGGAGCACATTGTGAAAGCAACACTATTCATAGTTTTAAAACTTGGCATGACAAGGAAGAAGGACATGAGTCATTGCTTTAAACAACCAAAGATTAGAAAGGCGGGATTCAAGAGCCAACCCTCGATCCTGCAGACACAAATAGGTGAGCACACACACACACACACACGAGGGCCTCACGGCAGAGTGGACAGCGCTTGGGGGCCGTAGTCCTAAGGGCCCGGCTTCGATTCCCAGCTGAGGCAGAAACAAATGAGCCGAGTTTCTTTCAACCTGATGCTCTGTTCACCTTGCAGTAAATAGGTACCTGGGAGTTAGACAGCTGTTACGGGCTGCTTCCTGAGGGTGTGTGTGTTAGAGAGAAATATATGTAGTAGACATAATAAGGGAAAATAGATTGGTTAGAAAGCTGGGGTCCAGGAGCTAACAGCTCAATTCTACAGGCGGAAAGACTAAACACACACACACACCCACACACGTGTGCGCGCGATTCCGCGTGTGTGGGTGGAATGGGTGGAACACGAACAAGGGGATACAGGTGAAGACTAAGTACCCAAATAAGCCACAGAGACATTAGAAAGAATTGTTTTCACTGTCAGAGTAGTTAACGGATGGAATGCACTAGGAAGTGATGTGGTGGAGGCTGACTCCATACACAGTTTCAAATGTAGATATAATAGAGCCCAATAGGCTCAGGAATCTGTACACCAGTTGATTGACAGTTGAGAGGCGGGATCAAAGAGCCAAAGCTCAACCTCCCGCAAGCACAACTAGGTGAGTACAATTAGATGAGTACACGAGCCTATCTCCCAATTATGTTAAAAGATATCTAGACCAAAAACAGTTCACAAAATCAGTACATAAGATCACTAGAGTGTAAAGCTTAGCGGCGTGCTGGTGAGGTTCGAGTCGGGGCCAGCAAGCCAAGTGTGGCTAATTCCTCAGCTCACCTCCAGAGCCCAGAGTAAACATGGTCTCTCAATGGAGCCAGTGCTCGCTCACCTCTCTCCCATGATACACATTACCTTTGATGCATTACCGGGAGGTGCGGCGGACCGGGGCACGCATGTGTCCTCTTGTGCGGCCTCCACACCAGTACCCCCTCTACTGTGGCCTTCACAGTCACCAGTACCCCCTCTACTGTGGCCTTCACAGTCACCAGTACCCCCTCTACTGTGGCCTTCACAGTCACTAGTACCCCATCTACTGTGGCCTTCACAGTCACTAGTACCCCATCTACTGTGGCCTTCACAGTCACTAGTACCCCCTCTACTGTGGCCTTCACAGTCACTAGTACCCCCCTCTACTGTGGCCTTCACAGTCACTAGTACCCCCTCTACTGTGGCCTTCACAGTCACTAGTGCCCCCTCTACTGTGGCCTTCACAGTCACTAGTACCCCCTCTACTGTGGCCTTCACAGTCACTAATACCCCCTTTACTGTGGCCTTCACACCACACACCAGTACCCCCTCTACTGTAGCCTTCACAGTCACCAGTACCCCCTCTACTGTGGCCTTCACAGTCACCAGTACCCCCTCTACTGTGGCCTTCAGTCAAACTGCCCCATTACGCCCTCTACTGTGGCCTGCACAATCACTCTCCAAGTAGTGTAAAGTACGACTGAAACGGGTAGTTTTGCTTTTGCAAAGTTCAGTTTTGCCCGACGGCGCCTTTCAGTCATAGTTTTTTTTCCATGGATGACATTAACGGTCCCTTTCCGTCATGGTAAAAATTTGGGTGAGCGAGGTACCATCTTCTCTAATTCTAAGAATTTTTGTTTATCCCAACATGCAGCTCGTCTTAATTTTTTTTCTAGTTAATTTAATTTTTTCCCAATATTGTTCGGTGCCTACTCAAAGATTCCATATATACTCCAAAAATATTGTATTTCAAAGGTTGTATAATATTTTTAGTAGAGATTATTTATTCATATGTAATATTTTTGAGAGTCCAGCCAAAGATAACATATTTCTTATAACATATAAGATAACAATTTTCAAAGATTGCTCATTTGTCCACATTTTAAATGATTGTTTATTTGTTCTCATTTTAAAGACTGTTTCCCATTATCAAAGATTGTTTCCATTTTCAACGATTGTTTATTTGTATGAAATATTTTGTTGATGACTAAAATTTTTTTATTTCTGCTAAATATCTAGTTAGAGTTTACTTTTTGAACATAAGAATTGCAGAAAGCCTATTGGTCCACATATCATCATATATTTACATCCACCCACGTTAAGCCAATCATGTACCATCTCCAAGAATGAAATATAACTCCAGAAGGCCTGTTGTCCCTTATTCAGCTGCATGTATTCATCCACTTGTATACATTATTCATGTAACCTTTCGCCTATCTATAGAATGGAGTTAAAGATTGTTCCAATTATTTTTTAATAACTAAAGATTATTTGTATGAACACTTTTTGGAGTTCAAGACAAAGATTCCACCAAATATTTTTATAGTCAAAGATTGGTTATTAAAAATAAGAATGAATGAAGCCTCAGAAGGACTTTCTGAGGTCATAAACAGCAGCATTTTCTAATGTATATTCACCCCAGTTTTAATGGTGTAATCTTCCCATAACATAAAACCAAATATTTGTCATTATCAGATCATAATTCATTTATATCCATTGTTTACTTGCAATGGCATACGAATATATAGGTTAGCTAAATCCATTTACTGCAAGAGTCAAGGAGGGGGACATAATGGCTGCGTTTGACATTTTCAAGTATTTCAACAACGTGACCTGAGGATCATTTAACCTGAGGTCCCCATATATATATATATATATATATATATATATATATATATATATATATATATATATATATATATATATATATATATATATATATATATATATATATATAATATATATATATATATATAATAGGGGTACCACCTCTGGTGCAAGTGTAGGGACCCATAGCCTCGGAGAAGAAAATAAAGAGTACTCAGAGAACACCTTGTGGATCCTCACTGAACACTTTGATATTTTCTTCTCCTACCACCCCTATTCTTTTGTTAAGTGTGTATATTTATCTAACTTTATTTGAAAATGTCATTACACAAAAAAAGTTACAATATTGATTACATGCAGGGTACAAGGCTGCTTGTCACAAGTTGAAAAGCTCCTCCAGCTCCTCAGATGGCGGGCAGGAACCATGGATGCAGTGAGCATTTCCTCTCTGGATGGCCACACTAAGGCGCTGAAAAAGAAAACTGGCAGCTCTAGGGTCTCTAGTTGTTTCGATTAGCTTAGACCCCAACTCCTTCAAAAAGCTAGCAGCACTTTTACCCCAGGCACCAAGTGTCTCTGAGGCAATGGGGACAAAATTGTAGTGGTGCTCAAGGTCTCTGTATTTACGTGACTTGGCCGCTTCCCGGTGATTGGCAGCTCCTCCTGCTTGTGTAGCACTGAAGTCAACATAGGTATTGGCTAAAGTTGAAACGCAAGTGTAGTCCCACACCAACTGTCTACCATTCTTCCAGGGGTTCACCGTGATTCCGTCTGGGCGACCGACAGGCTCATCAGAGTTGCGGGACATTAGGTAATGGGGCTCTCTCTCTGCTGGACAACCGGCTGTGGTAAGGCTTCTCTTAATAATGTCATTAACCTCGCGGTGTCTTGCATGCCATCCTCCCGTCCTTTGGCAAAGAAGGCCATGCCGTCCATATCTGTCGGCCTCTGCCTCGCCGCAAATACACCTGTATTCGGTGTGGATTGGGGCAGCTAGGCGGAGAGCCACGGCAATTCGGAGGGCCTGCGGTGTGAGACGGGTGCCGGTTGCTGACATTGGGGTTGGTAATAGGAAATCACCTGCATGGGGAGCTGCTACAGCTCTAAGTTGGGCAGTGTCATGTGGTGTTGTCGCAGCTTCTAGCAAAGTTGCAGCTTCTTGGTCGGCAATGGGGCGATCCCAGCTGGATTGCTTATGGGCTTCAGAAGGCGGTGGTTGGGGTGCTGGTCCTGCGAGAGAGACCCATTTGGTTGTGCAGTCTGTGAAGCTGGGATCATGCACCCCTGCCTGTTGAACTAGGTGCTCAGGTAGGATTTCCTTCACCAAGTTGTCAGACCCCACTGAAGAGGACAGGAACGCTGGTACAGCAATTTGTGTTGCTGTGCGCACGCCAAGGCCCCCGAGTCTGACAGGAAGGGAGGCCTGTTTCCACTGTGAGTCGCTGAGGGAAAGATTGAGGGCTTTTTCTAGTGTTGATTTCAGCAAGCTGTCATACTCTTCTAATTTAATATTGTTGAAAGATGGCGAACATCTTAGAAAGTAGGTCAGCCTGGGGAGGGACAAGCATCTGGTGATGAGGTAAAGTGCATCATGAGCATCGATGTCTTCAATCCTCTCGTTCATCCTCTTCAGGTCAGTGATCTTCTTACCGAGGACCCCGTCAATGGCATTCCTTCCAAGAGGAGCACCTAGGAGTGTGCTGTCCTCAGGGTTGGTTGTATGAATGTCAGGCAAAACAACCTTTATTTGCTCTATTATGTGCTGGTTGGTGGAGGTTATTTCGCACTTGGAAGGGTTCAGGGTGAGGCCTAGGCTTGCTCCTTGCTCCTGGATTATTCTTATGTCGTCCAAGAGTGAGGCTGGGGAGCCGGCTAGAGTACCATCATCCAAAAACCAAATGTTGAGCTCACTGGACAGGTTATCGGTGACTTCCTTGATAACTAGGCAGAACAGAAAAGGAGCAAGGGGGTCACCTTGTTGGACACCTTCTTGTGATTCAATTTCATGTTCCCCAAAAAGCAGTTAGATTCTTGCTGTAGCATGAGTTTACAAACGGGTAGAGGGAAGGAAAAAGGCGATGAACTGCACTGAGTACTGCATCCCTTCTAACCAGATTGAAAGCATTTTTGAAGTCCAGCTTTATCAGGGCTTTTTCATTCGTAATGTTGGCAATGTAGGCTCTAGCTGCATGAGCCGCTGCCTCACACCCTTGGGGAATGCCAAACCCAAGCTGTTTTGGCTTCAGCATGTCGGCTGCTGCCTGACTAACTGCTCTAGCAGCAGCCTTAGCGACGAGACGCCGGAGTGAATTGCCCACAGCTATCGGTCTGATTCCTCCATCTTTTTTCCTCAGGGCACAGAGGGTAGCGCCAAAAAAGAGAGGCCGTATGGTCTCTGGTATGTTGCCAGCTAGACATGTGTTGGCGAATCTAGTTAGTTCCACCAGGAGGCCCTGTGCAATGTCTCCCAGTGCAGGGTTGAGCATTTGCTTGATGTGGTTGGGTCGTAGTCCTGTGAACCCACCTGCTGATCCTGGTGGGAAGGATAAAGCTGCTTTATGCACCATGGATTCGAGCACACACAGGGGTTCTGCTCTGGTGACACCGACTAGGGGGACACTGTCGTCACGAGGAGCTCTGGGTGGGTGTTTTTCCCTCAGGGCTTGTGCTGTATTGGCATCCCTGGTGGCAACTGTGTCTTCACTGGTGATGACTCTGATCGCCCCTATTGTGTTGCCTTCTTCTATTTTCTTGCTGACTGTTGCTCTGATTTTGGATGCCTCGGTTCTGCTGTTGATACCTTTCCTGTGGTGGGTGTTTTTGGCACGGGTGGGGAGGGGTGCCTGGTTGTCCTCTCTAGGAAAACTATTTATAGCCATAATGACCGACGAAGCTAGTGATTTGTCTCTCCTTGCAGGGACAGCTAGGCAAATGTTTCCAAACAGGAGAAGGTTGTGCCATGCTTGGATAGTTCCGGGGGAGTCATTGACCTTTTTCAAGAGGCTGGATAGTTTGGCTGCTGCCT